>NC_067494.1:40992364-41219864 GCF_947179515.1 Apodemus sylvaticus
AACCTGGAGGGGCACTGAGATCCTTCCTTGCTACCCGAGGAAGGGGACGTCAAGCTTGGGGCCACTCTTACTGAAGAAGAGACCCATCAGTGTCACCCTCTCTAAGAGGCCAGGCTGAGACCTAAGTGGGATAAACACAGGCCACCAGATACCAGACAGACCTGGTCATTCCGCCTAAACCTAACACCCTGAGTCATCGGGTAAGATGTCTTGAAAATAGATTAAATTATAAAACCGTAATCTCAATACACCACTTTCTAATGGGTTCAACATATTAGAAATTCTTGAGGTTAAAATTCTTCAAGCATCTTTTTAAAAAATTCTGTTAGTTTAAAACAGGATGGTGGTTTGGGTTTTAGCTGTAGGAGCTGGACAGCCTTTTCTGAACTCTGCAGCTCTCTTGAAATCCTCTCAAGTCCGCAGTGGGCCACCCACTACCAAGAGGAGGAGTCAGGAGTGCGTGTTAACCACGGTTACCCTGCTACTGCACAGAACATGTTCTTCCCAATTACATGTAACTTTATACCCCACAGCCAACTTCTCTGTCTCCTCAGCTCCAACCTTCCCCACCTATGCTAAACATTATCCTCCTGTGAGATCAGCTTTTTACACCTCCATATATGAACGAGACCATGTGTAACTCTCCCTGTGTACTCATTTATTTCATTTGGCATAATGGCTCCTAGAATAATCCGTATTTCTGTAAAGGACAGGATTTCTTTATTATGACACATAGAAGCTACATGCATATGAATATGCATATTCATCTATCAATGGACACGTAGATTGATTTCTGTATTGTAGATTTAAAACATGGTATTATTAACTATTAATAGTATGCCTTTAATAGAGTAAATGTAAATAATTAAGAAGTTAATGCTTCTTTAAGAATATCACACATGCATACAACGTATTTGGATGACGTTTACCCTCTGTTTCTCCCCCCTCGTTCCTCCTATGTCTCAGTCCACCCCTCCCAGGGGCCACAACCTTAAAGAAAACTTATTCTTTTCTTCTCCCTCAATCATCAGCTAGCAGAAGCTCATTAGCTAGGGGATAGGGTTCAGGAGCCCTTCCTATTACATGCTGGAATGTTGACTGACTTGATTATCTGCAGGTCTTCTGGAGGCAGTGACAGATGGTGTATGTTCTGTCCTGTCAGGTACAGAAGACACTATTTGGCTCAGGTATTCCCCAACTGCTGACCTGTATGATCTTTCTGTCCCCCCTCTTCCAAAATGTTCCCTGAGCCTCAGATACAGATGTCCTACACTTGCCTGGTGCAGGAAACTCACTAACCACCATCTAGTGCACACAAAAACTTCTCTAATGAGGTCTGAGAGATAGCTAATCTGTGCCAAACTAGAGATACAAATTTAAAGGCTGTTTGATACAATGTCTATTTAGTAAAACAATAATAGTAGGTAACCTATAAACTCCCAGGAATGGGCTCTTGAACAGATTTATAGAATTACCCATTAATTGCCTCTTGTAGTGAGGACCTTAAATCCATTCAGGAAGCAATTGGATATGTCTATAACATTTGTGCTATTATTGCACACATGGCTATATTTCACCACATTAGTCATTATTATAGCTCACAGGGTTCACCACTGGATAAGGCTGTTGATCTTTCTCTCCCGCTGAGCTGCCTAGTATTCTGGTATTATAAAAACTAGCCAGCACCAGCCTGGTCTCTCCATGTCCCATGACCAAAGTCTTTGGTGCCTACTTAGCAGATTTTTAAATAATATAAGTAGCTTATTTCCTGACTCTAAATTAACATTTGCACTTTTGAATCGAATTTAAAATTTTAAGATATTCTCTTCCTTAAAGTAAATCATGAAAAACAAAACAAAACAAAAACAAAAACAAACCAGATTCCTTCTTGCCCTTGAAAAGAGGGAATGACATTTAAGGAAAATGTAAAACGTGTATTTTCCTACCAGTAATGGAGGGGAAAATAAGGTAATAAAAATCCTAACTACACAATAAGCCAATTCAGGAGACTCTAAAAATAGCTAAATTTATCACTAAAACACAGAGGAGAACTCAAGCATTATATACACGTCTTCTTCCTTGGCTCGTTTCTTTCTGGTGTCAGGAGCATCCCTGGGTGTCAGCCAAACCATGGCAACTAAATAGGCTTCCAGGAAATGCCAGGCATGGCCTATTGAAGGCCAGCCCCATCTTGATGCAGAGTTCAGGCTTGATCTTGGGCCTCTAGGCAAAGGACTGACCTCATGTTCACCTGCTGCCCCAGGAGACTTGCCTCCTGTAGAGAACATCATCCTTTGTTGAGTCTCCTATAGAGGACATCGTCCTTTGTTGAGAGCCAGACCTGGAGGCCCCAAGGTTGGTTCCTTTTCCTACGTGGCAGATCAAGGTGTCTTGAACCACGATATCTCTCTATAGCTTTCCATTTGATGATTGTTTATGTTAGATTAAAAAAAAACAAACTTTCAAGATATGGCCCTGTCAGTAATGTCCCTGAGCTATCCATCACTCAGGTACTGATTTACTCACGAATGTAAGGAGAAACTAAGACAGGATTACTGGATGGACCCAAATCCTTCCTGCCACCTCACCAACCTCCACTACATACTGTTTGTCCATGTTCAAGTCTGTTTCTTATCTCGATGGTTCTATACCACAGCTCCAACACCAACTGCTGCGTCTTCTTTCCTTTCTGATGAATCTCTAACTCTTCTTCCTGTTCTCCTAAAGGAGATGAGTCTGCCTTCAAACTCTTTCACCACCCAAAGTCAAAATCTAGAAACTCTGCATAGTCCCAACTCCTCACAGACTCTCCTGGGCTCCATCCCCACACATATCTCTTTGCCCCTGTTCTTTCCCATGTGGAAGAATGATGCGTATCATGTAGTCTCCTGATGAAGATTTATTTCTCCTTTCTGTCAAATCACTTCTCATTCTTCCCATTCAGTTTGGTTTTGCTGTGCATTCTTGGCTTCATGGCCTGTACCCCCATCTTTCCTCCACTGAGGACCAGCTCCCAGATCCAGGCCAAGGTCAGCTCTTTGGAGACCCATTGCCAAAATAAATAAATAAATAAATAAATAAATAAATAAATAAATAAATAAATGAGGTAAATGGACAGGTTCAGGTTCAGTTCAGTTCATCTACATGTGTGCCACCTCAAATGAGCTCAGCAACATTCCAGCCCTCACTCTACACACCCTCCAAGACTCACCTTCCCAATACCTTCCCATGAACACATTCTTCAGAACAAGAATTTTCAGATATATGAATCCCAACCTGGAGGGAGAATCATCCTAGTAAGGAAGGACCAGTTTCCACAACTATCCCATGAAGCAAGAAAGATCTTTTGAGGCTTCGAAGTGTCTGACTTTCCAACTTCCCCACTCTGAAAGCCAGGTTACCACCACAGCCTCCGTATGCAGAAGCTTCAGAGGAGGGCTGGGGTTTGGACACAATGAGTTTGTAGAGATAGGCTAACAGTATTGTCAAGATACTTAGGTTATCCTTACATCTTATCTTCCAGACTTTGGGTGGTGTGTTCTTCCACTGCCTTGGGAATGTAGCATGTGGCTGGCTGGGTAGCCAGGGAACCAAGGGACCAGCTGTCATTGTCGCCATGCCAGAAAGGCAGAGCCAAAGGTGGGTGCACGGTGTGTGGGTTTCATGTAAGTCTTCTTCTGTGAAATGCCAAATGCATCTACATGGAGCCACTCCCAAGCAAGGAGGGAATCTCAGATGATAAACCAAGGGTTTAGGGTGGTGGAACTCAAGCCTATTTCAATTTCCCATCATCCAGAACTAAAGAGTCCTCTAATGGTGACAGTGTGATGCATGGCACCTTGTTCTGGGACAGATTGGGAAATCAAGGGAGCAGAATGATTCTTTTGTTCAATTTATATGGTAGGAAAGCCCTTGTTGTCCTCTGGGTTGTGTGTGTGGGGAGGGGAGGGGGTCTTCAGTGAAATTCTTACTGCCAATGAGTAGAAAACATTTTTTCTAGCCTCAAGTTCATCTGTGAAAAGTGAGTCACACTGGATGCCCAGTGAAGACGGCCAAGAGCACATTTCTACACGCCAAAGAACTCGTATTTTTTCAGGCGATGGAGACATGGAATCCCAGACTCTCCATTTCCTTTCAGCTCCGAATTATCAAGTTGCTGATGGTGCAGTCTCTCCTAGAGTTTGTTTGGAGGAAGCAGCCGATGGACGAAAAGGAGAAACTGTATTTTACTTACATAAGCTCCTTGCATTCGGGCAGTATGTGATTAAGCGGCTGTGTTGGGACCAGAATCATTTTTACATTCCTGAAGGGTGACACTCTGGGACTTGGTCTCAGGCTTGGCAATTGCTTGGACCAAAGACTGGGAAAAAGAATTCCAGAAGAAGAGAAAGTCAGTGGAGGGTGGGAAATCAAGCAAGCCAGTGCTGTGGGGAGACTTGGCTGGCTTTGCTTAGCCACAGGACTCCAGAAGGGTAAGGATGAGGCTGTCCCACACAGCAGCCTATTTCCAGGACTCTACTTGACACCCACTGGATATCCCAGGCGAAGAACATCAAGAACCATCCCAGGCACCTTTGACCCAGCCTTGAACTTCCTCTATTTGTATGAACCCAGAACTTTCCATCACATGACCACATGAGTCTTCTTTCTTCCACAAGAACAAAGCAAGCACCTTATAGCTGCTGACTGGAGAGTCCTTGAGGGCACCATGGGGAAGACGGATGTGTAACCACCTGCCTCAGAGGGAAGAATCCATTGGTGTCACCAGCTGCTAGGGAGGGAACAGGAGGACTTCACAGAAGAATTATCATCTAACAGGGAAGCTCAAGGTGACAAGTTTGCTGGTGGGCAAGGACAGAACACATTGAAGTAGAATGGGAATCAGCTACTATTCATGGGTTTATTCTTAAGTGGGTTTTATCTTATCCCTAAGTTGCAGCCCTGAGCTGGTCCATGGGTACTTCTGGTCTGGTGAGGACTCTGTGAAAGCATGGCACATGAGTGGGGAGTGGATGACTTGGGGAAGACCAGTGGGCACCCCAGAGTTTCCTTGGGAGCAAGGGTAGAGGCCAGGATGAAATGTCACCAAGGAGGGTACAAGTCAAGAGAGTCACTGAAGATACAGGAGACACAAATACTAGATGTGAGGAAATGTCTCCTGTGGGTGATAGGGGTGAGGTATGGCAGGAAGGGAGAGGAGTGAGAAGACATCTTGGGAGTGTCAGGAAGCAGATGGAAGACTCTAGGGGGAACTAGACTCAGCTATAATCCATAGAGTCTGCCCTCAGAAACTCTCTTCCTCCAAGAGAGCCCCACCTCCTAAAGATGCTACAGCATTTTCAAACAGGGCCCCCAGTCGGAGACCAAATGTGGAAATACATGAACCTTGAGGGCCATGTCACATTCCAATTGTAACAAGAACCAGTAAGGATTTTCATCTGAAGACCAAGAATGTTGGTTTTCATAACTAGCATGTCTGGCTGGAGTGATGTTTCATGGACTAAGAGTAATGGTTGCTCTTTCCAAGGATCTGGACTGCATTCCCAGCACCCACATGGCAACTCACGGCCATCTGTAACTGTAATTCCCAGGGAACTGATGCCTGTACCAGGTGCTTATGTGGGGCATATACATACATGCAGACAAAGTACTTGTACACATCAAATAAGGATACATAAATCTTTAAAAATAGAACTGGCATGGTTTATTCTTCAACTACGTAAATATGCTTATATATTAAATAAAGCTCAGAGAATGTGGAAAGCATAGTTACAATGATTAACTGAGATTTAAGAAATACTAGATTTCAGCTTTATCTGCTACCTTGAAGGAATTCTAACCACGGTATGAGCCTATGGTATCTTTTTCTGTTGAAGCCTCTGTAGTTGAGAAGGGCTAAGAGAGGGAGAGAATCCAGGTGAGATGGGGAGTCCCACCTGGAGAGAAAAGAGACAGAACAAAGTGGGACTCAAGCAGAGGCTTCTCCACAAGGTCACCCAAATGTCACCATTTGACTGACAGCCTGATATGTAGAGAATGCCTTTGCCATGCAGTGTTATCTGAGAAATTAAGAAACCTAGTGACAACAGTATCCACAGCCAGAAGCTGTTACTCTTCTTTTCATCAATTTCCTCTCAGGAAGCCTGATGTGTTAGCCTCCAGGAGGTGGGGCAGAGAATCCAGAGTGAAAACCCCTCAGGGTGGCAGGAAGCTTGGTGTGTGGTGTGTAAAGTTACTGCCTTGTTCTAGGAGATGGGGAAAGACTAGTCTCTCAGCCTTGATCTTATCTCCGTGGCATCAGTGTCTTCAAACATACAGCCTACTGTGACTTCAAGAATTCTCTACATCTTTGGAGGAAGGAGTCTTGAGGAAACCGAAACCCTGTCTGGTGAGAGGCCAACCACAGTTGGTTGGAAGAGAGGGGTTCAGACCTGTGCTGGTCTCTCCACCAATGCATTCCCCTTTGGATAACTAATGTATGTGTTCCTGAAGTTAGGAATCAACTCCTTGCATGAATTAACTATTATAGAACTCAGAGAGTCCTGAGGCCTCTGGTGGGAGCCCTCTGGTCTCTGCCTCTGGATTGGGAACAGCCTGGGCCACAGCGCCCCATCTCCAGGCAGTGCAAGAGGCCAGCTGTACACCAGGAGGCTGGCTGAGAGGAGGCAGCTTGCACTGGTGAGTCCGGCATTGACGACAAGACCAACTAACACCAGTAAGAACTAGATGGCAAAAGGCAAATGTAGGAATGTTACTAACAGAAATGAAGGCAATATGGCAGCATCGGAACCCAATTCTCCATTAATAGCATGTCCTGGATAACCCAAAACACCAGAAAAACAAGATTTGGATTTAAAATCACTAGTCACGATGCTGTTAGAGGAACACATGAAGGATATAAATAAATCTCTTAAAGAAATTCAGGAAAAAATGGATCAAAAGTTAGAAGTACTTACAAGGGAAACACAAAAATCATTGAAAGAAATTCAGGAGAATAAGGGTCAAAAAAAAAAAAAGAATCCAATAATGAGGAAATGCAAAAATCACTTAAAGAAATACAGGAGAACTTTGGTCAACAGGCTGAGGTCATGAAAGAGAAAACACAAAAATCTCTTAAAGAATTACAGGAAAGCACAAACAAGCAAGTGAAGGAGCTGAGAAAAACCATCCAGGATCTAAAATCAGAAGTAGAAACAACTAAGAAATCTCAAAGGAAGACAACTTTGGAGATAGAAAACCTTGGGAAGAAATCAGGGGCCATAGATGCAAATATCAACAACAGAATACAAGAGATAGAAGAAAGAATCTCAGATGCAGAAGATATCATAGAAACCATGAACTCAACAGTTAAAGAAAAGGCAAAATGCAAAAAGCTTGTAACCCAAATCATCCAGGAAATCCAGGATACAATAGAAGACCAAACCTAAGGATTATAGGCATAGATGAGAGTGAAGATTTATAACTTAAAGGGCCAGCAAATATCTTCAATAAAATTATGGAAGAAAACTTCCCTAACTTAAAGAGAGAGATGCCTATGAATATATAAGAATCCTACAGAACTCCAAACACTGGACCAGAACATAAATACCTCCTGTCACATAATAATCAAAAGACCAAATGTACTTACTGAACAAAGAAAGAATACTAAAGGCAGTAAGAGAAAGAGGCCAAGTAACATATAAAGGAAGACCTATCAGAATCACACCAGACTTCTCACCAGAGACTATGAAAGCTAGAAAATCCTGGGCAGATCTCATGCAGACTCTAAGAGAACACAAATGCCAGCCAAATCTACTATACCCAGCAAAACTCTCAATCACCATAGATGGAGAAACCAAGATATTCCATGACAAAACCAAGTTTACCCAATATCTTTCCACAAACCCAGCCCTACAAAGGATAATAGGGGGAAAACATCAATACAAGGAGGGAAACTTCATCCTGGAAAAAGCAAGATAGTAACCTTCTTTCATCAAACCCAAAAGAAGATAACCAATCAAATATAAAAAATAGCATCAAAAATGGCAGGAAGTAATCACTATTCCATAATATCTCTTAACATCAATAGAGTCAATTCCCCAATAAAAAGAGACATAGACTAACAGACTAGATATGTAAACAGGACCCTACATTTTGCTGCATACAGGAAACACACTTCAGGGTCAAAGACAAACACTACCTTAGAGTAAAAGGCTGGAAAACAATTTTACAAGCAAATGGTCTCAGGAAACAAGCTGGAGTAGCCATTCTAATATCAGATAAAATTGACTTTCAACCTAAAGTCATCAAAAGAGACACGGAAGGACACTTCTTGCTGGTCAAAGGAAAAATCCACCCTCAAGAACTCTCAATCCTGAACATCTATGCTCCAAATGCAAGGGCACCCTCATTCATAAAAGAAACTTTACTAAAGCTCAAAGCACACATTGCACCTAACACAATAATTGGGGGTGACTTCAATACCCCACTCTCCTCAATGGACCAATCAGGAAAACAGAAACTGAACAGGGACACAGTGCAACTAATTGAAGCTTTGTACCAATTAGATTTAACAGATATACATAAAACATTTCATCCTAAAGCAAAAGAATATACCTTTTTCTCAGCACCTCATGGTACCTTCTCGAAAATCGACCATATAATTGGTCACAAGACAGACCTCAACAAATATAAGAAGATCAAAATAATCCCATGCCTCCTATCAGATCACTATGGAGTAAACGTGGTCTTCGATAGCAACAAAAACAGCAGAAAGCCCACATACACATGGAAACTGAACAATACTGTACTCAATGATAACTTGGTCAAGGAAGAAATAAAGAAAGAAATCAAAGACTTTTTAGAATTTAATGAAAATGAAGACACAACATACCCAAATCTATGGGACACAATAAAAGCAGTGCTAAGAGGAAAACTCATAGCCCTGAGTGCCTCCAAAAAGAAAATGGAGAGAGCATACACTAGCAGCATAACGCAGCATAACGACATATCTGAAAGCCCTGGAACAAAAGGAAGCTAATTCATCCAGGAGGAGTAGAAGGCAGGAAATCATCAAATTCAGGGCTGAAATCAATCAAGTAGAAACAAAGAGAACCATACAAAGAATCAACAAAACCAGGAGCTGGATTTTTGAGAAAATCAACAAGGTAAATAAACCCTTAGCCAGACTAACCAAAGGGCACAGAGACAGTATCCAGATAAACAAAATTAGAAATGAAAAGGGAGATATAACAACAGAAACTGAAGAAATTCAAAAAATTATCAGATCCTACTACAAAAGCCTATACTCAACACAACTGGAGAATCTGGAGGAAATGGACAGTTTCCTAGACAGATATCAAACACCAAAATTAAATCAGGATCAAAAAGATCATCTAAATAGTCCCATAACCCCTAAAGAAATAAAAGGGGTCATAGAAAGTCTCCCAACCAAAAAAAAGCACGGGACCAGATGGCTTCAGTGCAGAATTCTATCAGACCTTCAAAGAAGACCTAACACCAATACTCTTCAAACTATTCCACAAAATAGAAACAGAAGGAACACTACCCAACTTGTTCTATGAAGTCGCAATTATGCTGATACCAAAGCCACACAAAGATCCAACAAAGAAAGAGAACTTCAGGCCAGTTTCCCTTATGCATATCGATGCAAAAATACTCAATAAAATTCTTGCCGACCGAATCCAAGAATACATCAAAACGATCATCCACCATGATCAAGTAGGCTTCATCCCAGGGATGCAGTGATGATTCAATATAAGAAAATCCATCAATGTTATCCACTACATAAACAAACTCAAAGAAAAAAAACCATATGATCATTTCATTAGATGCTGAAAAAGCATTTGACAAAATTCAGCATCCTTTCATGCTAAAAGTCTTGGAAAGAACAGGAATTCAAGGCCCATACCTAAACATAGTTAAAGCAATATACAGCAAACCGGTAGCCAACATCAAACTAAATGGAGAGAAACTTGAAGCAATCCCACTAAAATCAGGGACTAGACAAGGCTGCTCTCTCTCTCTCTCCATATCTTTTCAATATCGTATTTGAAGTTCTAGCTAGAACAATTAGACAACATAAGGGGGTCAAAGGGATACAAATTGGAAAGGAAGAAGTCAAACTATCACTATTTGCAGATGATATGATAGTATACATAAGTGATCGAAAAAACTCCACCAGAGAACTCCTACAGCTGATAAACAACTTCAGCAAAGTGGCTGGTTATAAAATCAACTCAAGCAAATCAGTTGCCTTCCTATACTCAAAGGATAAGCAGGCTGAGAAAGAAGTTAGGGAAATGACACCCTTCACAATAGCCACAAACAATATAAGGTATCTTGGTGTGACTCTAACCAAACAAGTGAAAGATCTATATGACAAGAACTTCAGGTCTGTGAAGAAGGAAATCAAAGAAGACATCAGAAAATGGAAAAATCTTCCATGCTTTTGGATTGGCAGGATTAATATAGTTAAAACGGCCATCTTGCCAAAAGCAATATACAGATTCAATGCAATCCCCATCAAAATCCCAACTCAGTTCTTCACAGAGTTAGAAAAAGCAATTCTCAAATTCCTCTGGAAAAACAAAAAACCCAGGATAGCTAAAATTATTCTCAACAGTAAAAGAACTTCTGGGGGGAATCAGTATCCCAGACCTCAAGCAATACTACAGAGCAATAGTGTTAAATACTGCATGGTATTGGCACAGTGACAGGCAAGTGGACCAATGGAATAGAATTGAAGACCCAGAAATGAATCCACACACCTGTGGTCACTTGATCTTCGACAAAGGAGCTACAACCATCCAGTGGAAAAAAGATAACCTTTTCAACAAATGGTGCTGGTTAAACTGGAGGTCAGCATGCAGAAGAATGGGAATTGATCTATTCTTATCTCCTTATACTAAGCTCAACTATAAGTGGATCAAGGACCTCCATGTAAAACCAGACACACCAAAATTAATAGAAAAGAAACTGGGGAAGAGCCTTGAGAACATGGGCACAGGGGAAAAGTTCCTCAACAGAACACCAATAGCTTATGCTCTAAGATCAAGAATTGACAAATGGGACCTCATAAAATTACAAAGTTTCTGTAAGGCAAAGGACACTGTCAAAAGGACAAAATGGCAACCAACAAATTGGGAAAAGATCTTCACCAACCCTACATCCGATAGAGGGCTAATATCCAATATATACAAAGAACTCAAAAAGTTAGATTCGAGGGAACCAAATAACACTATTAAAAAATGGGGTACAGATCTAAACAAAGAATTTTCACCTGAAGAAATTCGGATGGCTGAGAAACACCTTAAGAAATGCTCAACATCATTAGTCATTAGGGAAATGCAAATCAAAGCAACCCTGAGATTTCACCTCACACCAGTCAGAATGGCTAAGGCTAAAAACTCAGGAGACAGCAGGTGTTGGCGAGGATGTGGAGAAAGAGGAACACTCCTTCATTGCTGGTGGGATTGCAAGATGGTACAACCACTATGGAAATCAGTCTGAAAGTTCCTCAGAAAACTGAACATGACACTTCTGGAGGACCCTGCTATACCTCTCCTGGGCATATACCCAAAGGATTCCCCAGCATCCAATATGTTTATAGCAGCCTTATTTATAATAGCCAGAAGCTGGAAAGAACCCAGATATCCCTCAATGGAGGAATGGATACAGAAAATGTGGTATATTTACACAATGGAATACTACTCAGCAATTAAAAACAATGAATTCATGAAATTTTTAGGCAAATGGTTTAGACCTGGAAAATATCATCTTAAGTGAGGTAACCCAATCACAAAAGAATACACATGGAATGCAATCTCTGATAAGTGGATATTAATTAGCCCAGAAGCTCTGAATATCCAAGGCACAATTAGCATAACAAATGACTCCCATGAAGAAGTAAGGAGAGGGTCCTGATCCTGGAAAGGCTTGATCCAGCACTGTAGGGGAGTATAAGGACAGAGAAAAAGAGGGAGGTGATTGGAGAATAGGTGGAGAGAAGAAGGTTTATGGGACATGGGGGGGGGGGGGACTGTGAAAGGGGAAACCATTCTTGTAAACAAAGAATATAGAAAATAATATATATATATATATATATATATATATATATATAAATATAAATATATATATAAAGAAAAGTCTAGATCTGTGACTGCTGACAACTCAGAGTATTATAATACCTGTTCCCAAGAAGGTACGTATTACAGCTACTTAGCTATGTATTTGATTCCTGTTAAGTGCTAGAAGCAGTCCTAAGAATAGATGGGGGGGAAAAAAAAGAACTCAGAGGCAGATTAGCACTGAGAGTCAGTTGAACATGTTGTGCTCCACTTCAGGAAATCCCAGCATATAGAAGTGTTACAGATAATATTTGCAAAAACCCAGTTTGATGAAACAAATCAGTCATTTTGTATTGGGTCATTTGTCTCATTTTTAGCGCACAGAGAAGAGAAAGGACCCCACTGCCAGAGAGGGGCTCTTTCTTTCCATTTTCACCTACTTCTTATTGGAAAAATTCAAAGCATAAACCACATTAGGGAGAATAGTTTCAACAGGCCCTGGTCATTACACATCAACAACTGTCGACATCTCGTCAACTCTGGCATCAGAGAGCTTGAAAATATAAATTTAATTCAGAGATTGTGTTTATATTCAGCCCTCCAGAAACCAATGGACTGTTCAAAGAGAGACAGGTTTCGAATAATCTCCTGGCCCAGATACATGAGGGAAATGTCATTTCTCAGCTGGTTTGTCTCAGCTGGTTTGTTACTGGTTTCTTTGTGTCTGGCACTGTCTGAGCATGCGCCCCAGGCTCCGTCCGGTAGAGCAGATCACCTGGTCTTACCTGACTGCTCCTGCTCACTGGCTGAAGCCTGGAGGAAAGCAATTGCCCTGATGCCAGATTCCAGATCTAACCAGGGCAGTGCGGTTGGGGCAGCCCAGCCCACGTGGCAGGGGCTGGCCTGAGAGTCCGGCTCTCTGCTACAATGTTACTTCTGTTCTGTGTAGACTGTTGAGCAAAGGCCCAAGGGTCACTGTGCTGGCTACACCAATTACAATGGTTGCCACCTGGTACTCTCACCCGTTCCGTGTTTCCCAGATGCCAAGACAGCCTATAGTGGCAGCGTGCTTGTCAGGTGCCAGCAACCTATACTGCTTAGTCTGATTCCTTTGTGTATCTGCCCAGTCAGATGTAGGTTTCCAAGACCGGGACCTGTGTCCCCTCACGGCTTAACGTCTGTGGAAGATAGTCCCCAGCCTCATCGGCATGCCACTTGTTAGATCAGATGAGACTCTGCTTATAAAAGCATCCAGTGCAGTAAAACACATTTTTATGGCATGACCCTAGTCAGCACTTCTGAGCCCTGGGCTCTCCAGATGTTTGCCTCAGACACAGGCCAGGGAGAGGCGCTCAGCTGCCAGCTCCCTTCTCTCTAGATGGCAAGTTCTTAGGACTTCAACTGAACTGTTGGACTTTTGAAGCTGGTATGTCCTACCAGAGACCTGGCGTGGCCACATGTCTATGGACTGTGATTTCTGTGTACTAAGAAAGCACCTTCGTTGTTTAAAGTGATCTG
Source organism: Apodemus sylvaticus (assembly GCF_947179515.1). Classification (NCBI taxonomy): domain Eukaryota; kingdom Metazoa; phylum Chordata; class Mammalia; order Rodentia; family Muridae; genus Apodemus; species Apodemus sylvaticus. The sequence goes on from NC_067494.1 coordinate 41,005,951, forward strand.
TCACTTTATGGGGAAGCCTGTGTGTATGATGGTGCTCAGGCAGAAGCCATTTTTCCTACATGGTTGGACCCATCTGCTTTCCGTACCACATACTTGTACGATGTGATTCAGCTCATCTCCAAAAGGTAGTGTTCATGTGGGTGTGCATGTGCGTGTGCGTGTGCGTGTGCATGTGTGTGTGGCAGGGGGGGTAGGAGGCACTGGTGTGGAGGAGGTTGTCTGAACTCTCTCCCTGTGAGACAGGGAAGCCCTTTCTAACTTTCTAACTGACCAAAAGAAAACCATGGAAGACATACAACACAGCTGCCGAGGTTGAGCCCTGAAAGGTGTATTCTGCCTGGTTCTCTTATGGGACAGTCACTATATTTGATGAAAACCATGGGACATAGAGTTCCCACACAAGTGCTCTGACCCCTGGTTCCTGCTGATGCTCCAGCCGGCAAACACATGTGACAGGAGGCATGGGAAGATGGCAAAGCTGCCTTTAAGTTGTTTCCGAAGCCCAGAAGTTACAAGCAGACACAAGCCGTCATCCCACACCATGTCAGGCCTACAAAAGGTCCCGAGAAATTATGAAGGACGGTTGCTGTTTAAGCAACTACATTTTGTCATTCAATGAAAGGGACTAGTGAGACTTCTTTTTTTTTTTAAGATTTATTTATTTTATGTACACTGTAGCTATCTTCAGACACACCGGAAGAGGGCATCAGATCCCATTACAGATGGTTGTGAGCCACCATGTGGTTGCTGGGAATCAAACTCGGGACCTCTGGAAGAGCAGTCAGTGCTCTTAACCACTGAGCCATCTCTCCAGCCCTGACAGATTTCTTTGAACCATTGTCTCATCAAGATGAGAAGCACAGGAGTGAGAGTTCCACCTGACAAGAATCTAGATTTGCACTGAAGGTTTGGTTGGGGTTACCAGAGATGGATAACAGATCTGGATACATACTAATGAAATCTCTGTTGATCCTGCAGACATACTTAGTAGGCCTTCCATAAAGTCCTTCAAAGCTCTCTGACTCACCGGGTATATAGTGATAGTTAAATAAACTGCTATATTAAGAACATGACATGGAGCACTCAGTCTCCAGGAAGTGCGGGAGACCTGGTGTGCACCCAGAGGCAGTCTGGGAGCTCACAGCACAGCTCCCTCCTGTAGCAAGGAGCTTAGGTTCCAGTCCTGAGGCCTCTGGCAGGAGCACTCAGATCTCTCCGCTTCCAGATCCAGATCAGCCTGGGCGGCAACACCACATCTCCAGGTCCTGCAAGAGGCAAGAGGGGCTTACGGGCAGTGTGCTCCAGTGAATCCAGCGGGCCCCAGCGGGAGCCTTCAGGTGTCTGCTTCGGGATCTGAACAGCCTGGGCAACAGCACCCTGACTCCAGGCAGTGCAGGAGGTAAGCTGTGCACCAGAGGCCACCTGGGAAGGGGCAGCTTGCACTGGTGAGTCCAGCATTGACAAGACCAACTAACACCAGTGAGAACTAGATGGCAAAAGGCAAACGCAGGAACGTCACTAACAGAAATCAAGGCAATATGGCAACATCTGAACCCAATTCTCCTTTACCAGCATGTCCTGGATACCCCATCACACCAGTAAAACAAGATTTGGATTTAAAATCACTGGTCATGATGCTGGTACAGGAACACATGAAGGACATACTTAAAGAAATTCAGGAGAAAATGGATCAAAAGTTAGAAGCCCTTGCAAGGGAAACACAAAAATCATGGAAAGAAATCCAGGGGAATACAAAAGCCAATAATGAGGAAACACAAAAAACACTTAAAGAAATACAGGAGAACTTTGGTCAACAGGCTGAGGTCATGAAAGAGGAAACACAAAAATCTCTTAAAGAATTACAGGAAAGCACAAACAAGCAAGTGAAGGAGCTAAGCAAAACCATCCAGGATCTAAAATCAGAAGTAGAAACAACTAAGAAAACTCAAAGGGAGACAACTTTGGAGATAGAAAGCCTTGGGAAGAAATCAGGGGATAGATGCAAATATCAACAACAGAATACAAGAGATAGAAGAAAGAATCTCAGATGCCGAAGATACCATAGAAACCATGGACTCAACAGTTAAAGAAAATGGAAAATGCAAAAAGCTTGTAACCCAAAATATCCAGGAAATCCAGGACACAATGAGAAGACCAAACCTAAGGATTATAGGCATAGATGAGAGTGAAGATTTACAACTTAAAGGGCCAGCAAATATCTTCAATAAAATTATGGAAGAAAACTTCCCTAACCTAAAGAGAGAGATGCCCATGAATATACAAGAAGCCTACAGAACTCCAAACATACTGGACCAGAACAGAAATACTTCCCGTCACATAATAATCAAAACACCAAATGTTCTAAACAAAGAATATTAAAGGCAGTAAGAGAAAAAGGCCAAGTAACATATAAAGGAAGACCTATCAGAATCACAGCAGACTTTTCACCTGAGACTATGAAGGCTGGAAGGTCCTGGGCAGATCTCATGCAGACGCTAAGAGAACACAAATGCCAACCAAAACTACTATATCCAGCAAAACTCTCAATCACCGTAGATGGAGAAACTAAGATATTCCAGGACAAAACCAAGTTTACCCAATATCTATCAACAAACCCAGCCCTACAAAGGATAATAGGAGGAAAACACCAATACAAGGAGGGAAACTTCACCCTGGAAAAAGCAAGATAGTAACCTTTCATCAAACCCAAAAGAAGTTAACCAATCAAATTTAAAAAATAACGTCAAAAATGACAGGAAGTAATAATCACTATTCCTTAATATCTCTTAACATCAATGGACTCAATGCCCCAATAAAAAGACATAGACTAATTGACTGGATACGTAAACAGGACCCTACATTTTGCTGCTTACAGGAAACACACCTCAGGGTCAAAGACAAACACTACCTTAGAGTAAAAGGCTGGAAGACAATTTTACAAGCAAATGGTCTCAGGAAACAAGCTGGAGTAGCCATTTTAATATCAGATAAAATTGACTTTCAACCCAAAGTCATCAAAAGAGACTCTGAGGGACACTTCTTGCTGGTCAAAGGAAAAATGCAACAAGAAGAACTCTCAATCCTGAACATCTATGCTCCAAATGCAAGGGCACCCTCTTTCATAAAAGAAACTTTATTAAAGCTCAAAGCACACATTGCACCTAACACAATAATTGTGGGTGACTTCAACACTGCACTTTCCTCAATGGACCGATCAGGAAAACAGAAACTAAACAGGGACACAATGAAACTAATTGAAGCTTTAGACCAATTAGATTTAACAGATATATATAGAACATTCTATCCTAAAGCAAAAGAATATACCTTTTTCTCAGCACCTCATGGTACCTTCTCCAAAATCGACCATATAATTGGTCACAAGACAGACCTCAACAAATATAAGAAGATCGAACTAATCCCATGCCTCCTATCAGATCACTATGGAGTAAAAGTGGTCTTCAATAGCAACAAAAACAACAGAAACCCACATACATGTGGAAACTGAACAATATTCTACTCAATGACACCTTGGTCAAGGAAGAAATAAAGAAAGAAATTAAAGACTTTTTAAAACACAATGAAAATGAAGACACAACATACCCAAATCTACGGGACACAATGAAAGCAGTGCTAAGAGGAAAACTCATAGCCCTGAGTGCCTCTAAAAAGAAAATGGAGAGAACATACATTACCAGCTTAATGACACACCTGAAAGCCCTGGAACAAAAAGAAGCTATTTCACCCAGGAGGAGTAGAAAGCAGGAAATCATCAAACTCAGGGCCGAAATCAATCAAGTAGAAACAAAGAGAACCATACAAAGAATCAACAAAACCAGGAGCTGGTTCTTTGAGAAAATCAACAAGATAGATAAACCCTTAGCCAGACTGACCAAAGGGCACAGAGAAAGTATCCAAATTAACAAACTTAGAAATGAAAAGGGAGATATAACAACGGAAACTGAGGAAATCCAAAAAATCATCAGATCCTACTACAAGAGCCTGTACTCAACACAACTGGAGAATCTGGAGGAAATGGACAATTTCCTTGACAGATACCAAATACCAAAATTAAATCAGGACGAAATACATCATCTAAACAGTCCCATAACGCCTAAAGAAATAGAAGGAGTCATATAAAGTCTTCCAACCAAAAAAAGCACAGTACCAGATGGTTTCAGTGCAGAATTCTATCAGACCTTCAAAGAAGAGTTAACACCAATACTCTTCAAACTATTCCACAAAATAGAAACAGAAGGAACACTACCCAATTCCTTCTACGAAGCCACAATTACGCTGATACCAAAACCACATAAAGATCCAACAAAGAAAGAGAACTTCAGACCAATTTCCCTTATGAACATCGATGCAAAATACTCAATAAAATTCTTGCCAACCGAATCCAAGAACACATCAAAATGATCATCCACTATGATCAAGTAGGCTTTATCCCGGAAATGCAGGGTTGGTTCAATATACAGAAATCCATCAATGCAATCCACTACATAAACAAACTCAAAGAAAAAAACCACATGGTCATTTCATTGGATGCTGAAAAAGCATTTGACAAAATTCAGCATCCTTTAATGCTTAAAGTCTTGGAAAGAACAGGAATTCAAGGCCCATATCTAAACATAGTAAAAGCAATATACAGCAAACCGGTAGCCAGCATCAAACTAAATGGAGAGAAACTTGAAGCAATCCCACTAAAATCAGGGACTAGACAGGGCTGCCCCCTTTCTCCTTATCTTTTCAATATTGTACTTGAGGTACTAGCTCGGGCAATTCAACAACATAAGGAGGTCAAAGGGATACAAATTGGAAAGGAAGAAGTCAAACTATCATTATTTGCAGATGACATGATAGTCTACCTAAGTGACCCAAAAAACTCCACTAGAGAACTCCTACAGCTGATAAACAACTTCAGCAAAGTGGCAGGTTATAAAATCAACTCAAGCAAATCAGTGGCCTTCCTATACTCAAAGGATAAGCAGGCTGAGAAAGAAATTAGGGAAATGACCCCCTTCACAATAGCCACAAATAGTATAAAGTATCTTGGGGTGACTCTTACCAAACATGTGAAAGATCTGTATGACAAGAACTTCAAGACTCTGAAGAAGGAAATGGAAGAAGACCTCAAAAAATGGGAAAACCTCCCATGCTCATGGATCGGTAGAATCAATATAGTTAAAATGGCCATTCTGCCAAAAGCAATATACAGATTCAATGCAATACCCATCAAAATCCCAACTCAATTCTTCACAGAGTTAGAAAGAGCAATTATCAAATTCATCTGGAATAACAAAAAACCCAGGATAGCTAAAACTATTCTCAGCAACAAAAGAAAGTCTGGAGGAATCAGTATCCCTGACCTCAAGCAATACTACAGAGCAATAGTGTTAAAAACTGCATGGTATTGGTACAGTGACAGGCAGGAGGATCAATGGAACAAGATTGAAGATCCAGAAATGAACCCACACACCTATGGCCACTTGATCCTCGACAAAGAGGCTGAAAACATCCAATGGAAAAAAGATAGCCTTTTCAACAAATGGTGCTGGTTCAACTGGAGGTCAGCATGCAGAAGAATGTGAATTGATCCATCCTTGTCTCCTTGTACTAAGCTCAAATCCAAATGGATCAAGGACCTCCACATAAAGCCAGACACTCTGAAGCTAATAGAAAAGAAACTGGGGAAGACCCTTGAGGACATCGGTACAGGGAGAAAGTTTCTGAACAGAACACCAATAGCGTATGCTCTAAGAGCAAGAATTGACAAATGGGACCTCATAAAATTACAAAATTTCTGTAAGGCAAAGGACACCATCAAGAGGACAAATCGGCAGCCAACAAATTGGGAAAAGATTTTCACCAATCCTACATCAGATAGAGGGCTAATATCGAATATATATAAATAACTCAAGAAGTTAGACTCCAGAAAACCAAACAACCCTATTAAAAAATGGGGTACAGAGTTAAACAAAGAATTCTCACCTGAAGAACATCGGATGGCGGAGAAGCATCTTAAAAAATGCTCAACTTCATTGGTCATTAGGGAAATGCCAATCAAAACAACCCTGAGATTTCACCTTACACCAGTCAGAATGGCTAAGATTAAAAATTCAGGAGATAGCAGGTGTTGGAGAGGGTGCGGAGAAAGAGGAACACTCCTCCACTGCTGGTGGGGTTGCAAATTGGTACAACCACTCTGGAAATCAGTCTGGCGGTTCCTCAGAAAACTGGGCACCTCACTTCCAGAAGATCCTGCTATACCACTCCTGGGCATATACCCAGAGGATTCCCTACCACGTAATAAGGATACCATGCTCTACTATGTTCATAGCAGCCCTCAACAGAAGAGTGGATGCAAAAAATGTGGTATATCTACACAATGGAGTACTATTCAGCCATTAGAAACAATGAATTCATGAAATTCTTAGGCAAATGGATGGAGTTAGAGAACATCATACTAAGTGAGGTAACCCAGACTCAAAAGGTGAATCATGGTATGCACTCACTAATAAATGGATATTAACCTAGAAAACTGGAATACCCCAAACATAATCCATACATCAAATGAGGTACAAGAAGAAAGGAGGAGTGGCCCCTTGTTCTGGAAAGACTCAGTGAAGCAGTATTCGGCAAAACCAGAACGGGGAAGTGGGAAGGGGTGGGTGGGAGGACAGGGGGAAAGAAGGGGGCTTACGGGACTTTCGGGGAGTGGGGGGCTAGAAAAGGGGAAATCATTTGAAATGTAAATAAAAAATATATCGAATAAAAAAAATAAAAAAAAAAACAATAAGGAACTGAGAAAAATATCCAACATTGACACACACACACACACAAAAAAAGAACATGACATGGAGCTGGAGAGATGGCTCAGAGGTTAATAGCACCGACTGCTCTTCCAGAGGTCCTGAGTTCAGTTCCCAACAACCACATGATGGCCCACAACCATCTGTAATGAGATCTGATGCCCACTTCTAGTGTGTCTGAAGACAGCAACTGTGTACTCAAATAAATTATGTGTGTGTGTGTGTGTGTGTGTGTGTGTGTGTGTGTGTGTGTCCTGTCATGCTTTGTGTCCACAATACCATCAGGACTCCGGTGTGTATGGGTGATGAGCTGAAGCAGGGCTGATCCACTTATACTCACCAAGGGCCCCCATATTGTAGAAATGCTGTATAAATGCTGAAAACTATCCCCATTCCTTCTCTAGAAGTTAAAAATCTGGCTAGAAAATGGCAAGTAATAATGTTTTTGGAGTCCAAAATTATCAGAATTGCCAATATTTTGTGTTAATGTTAGACATCTGGAGTAAGACAAAGGGGTCATGCATGACATCAGAATAGAAGTCAAGAGTCCCAGAGAAAAAATGGCTTCAAAGAAAAGTATTCCGTGGACCCCAATGCTAGTGGAGGAGCTGTGGGGTCCAGGGTACAATGCAGAGCCTGCTATGCATCTTAATGGTGATGTAAAGAAATGACTTGCCCCCTTTGGCAAGGTACCTGTTGTGCGCTCTGAAGATTTCTTCCCAGGAGACTGACTGCTTCGGCTGAGTAGCAAGACTTCTCAGGAGGGGTCAAACTCATAAGAAGTGGGTAAGAAGCGAAACAGAGGGAGGGATAGGAAAAATAAAGGAACAGGATTTTATTTAGTGCTCAGGGATGAGACTTGAGCCTGCCCTGTGATCCCCACAGTCTCCCCGCCTTCTCCAGAGGCCCAGGAGGTGTGTGATCTCTGGTTCAGCATTAAATGAGCTGAGATAAACAAGTCTGGAGCTGAGGGTCTCACCGGGATCTACTGTGGCAAGGGTAGAAAGTGGGTGAGGAATGTGGGGTTACACCCTTTCTCGGGAATGTCAGGAAAAATTTGCTCGGATCCCTTGACATAGAAAATCTTTGGGCTGTTTTTAAAATTTCATAGTGAGCAGTGAAAAGCCACAGGGTGAGTTTAAGGTTGGGGTGAGTGTTGGCCTTTTATATTTAAACAACCATAGTGAACCTTGTACAGCAGACTCTTTTCCCTACTTGGCTTAAAATTCGAGCGAGGTGGGGTACTTTTGGTGGGTGAAGGTGTACCCCTGAGAAGTTAGGCCATGAAACACATCTGGTGTAAGAGGAGAGGGGTGGAGACATGGGTGAGAGACAGAGGAAAACATGCAGACAGGCAGACCAGAGAGAGGGACCAGGAGAGGGAGCAGAGAGAAATGGCAAGGAAAGACCCTGGGGAAGACAGAGGGATCTGGGATACCTGGGGCCTTCTATCCACAGCATGCACCTAGCAGTGCCAGGTGATAATGCAAACGGAGCAGACCAGTGGGACTGCCTATGTACTAAATAACACCTTTAATACTAGAACTCAGGACACAGAAGCAAGCAGGCCTCTGTGCATCTGAGGCCAGTCTGATCTACTTATTGAGCTCTGGCCAACCAAGGCTACACAGAGAGACCCTGCCTGGAAAAAAAAGACAGGAAGGAATCAAGGAGGGAGGGAGGGAGGTATGGAGGAAGGGAAGATAGATAGATCTCTACATTTTATTCCCTTTTGCGGGGGAGGGTAGAAAGATTTAACCTTCACTATAAGAATCCCTGCACTTTACTTAAAAGACCGAAGAGATCTATATGTAAGGTGTCACATCTCGTGTGAGTTTATTCTAATCACTAACTTGGAACTGAACACCTGCCACTGTGACTTCATAAAACCTGTGGAGGATGAGAGTGAGACCCACTCATGGACACACAGGGAAAGTCCACAAGTCCAGGCTAAGTGCATTCCTAGAACTAGTTCGGTGAGTTGAAATTGGAGTCCAGAAAACATGTTTCTGACCATCTCTTCTTCTATATGATCTACCTTCACCCACAGACACACACATACACTCACATACACATATACACACACACACACAGAGACACATACACACACAGATACACACAGACACATACAGACACAAACATAGACCCAAACATAGGCACACACTCACACAGACACACACATACACTCACACACACACACACATATATAGAGACACACACACAGATACACACAGACATATACAGACACAAACACACACATACACTCACACAGACACACACATATACTCACACACAGATACACACATTCACACAGATACACACACAGACACACAGACACCCACAGACATACACACACAGATACACACACAGACGCTCATACACACACATATACAGAGACACACACAGATATACACAGACACATACAGACACAAACACATACAGACACACAGACACACAGACACACACATATACACAGACACACAGATACACACAGACACAGATATACACACAAACAGACACACAGACACTCACACACACAGACACATACATATACTCACACACACATACACCCACAGTCATGCACACACAGACACACACAGACACTCACACATATACCCACAGACATGCACACACAGACAGACAGACAGACACACACACACCAATTAAGATTATGGTATTAAAGCAATACCAGGTAAATCCCAAAAGGAAAAGGACCTTCATTCCCCTCCTTAAAACTCCAATGCAGTGGCTCTCAGCCTTCCTAAAGCTTTTACTACAGTTTCTCATGGGGTGGTAACCCCCAACCATAAAATCATTTTTGTTGCTACTTCATAACTATAATTCTGCTACTGTTATGAACCATAATGTAAACATCTGTTTTCTATGGTCTTAGGTGACCCCAGTGAAAGGGTCATTCAGCACTCAAAGGTTAAATGACACCCAGAGGTTAAGAATCACTGCTCTAGAGATTCCAGAACAATCCTAAAGGCAGAGTAGTCCTTGAAGAGCAGCAGTTCCCACAACAGATTTAACCCAACCATGGAAAAGAGGCAGATGTGATTTGCTTGACTCTACAGCCGTCATTTGTTAAGTGTTCAACTTGCAATGTAAGGGACCTCCAAAAGTAAATAAGAACCAGAGACGGTGGCAAAGCTGAAAGCCTCCTGCGGTGGTAGCAGGAGGAAGCCTGTAGGCTCTGCTTCTTGCAGCCAGCTCTTTCTGCTCGCCCTGCCATCGACCGCACAGTTTGCTCTTGGTCTCGGGGTTAGGGCAGGAAACTAGAGTCAGCAAGATCTGGTTTCTTCATATCACCTCACACACAGGACCTGCACATCCTGTTCTCCTGTCAAGGTGGATGAGGCAGAAGAAACACACCTGTGCTCACAGGAACGCCAATGAAACTTGAACAGAACGTGCTGGGCTGCAAAGAGCCACCTATATTCTAACAGTCATCAAAGAGTAAATCTAAGGCACAGAAGACGGGCAAGGACAGATGTCAAAGATCCATAATCCACAGCAACATCACCAACTGTGATGATGCGAGAGTGAGAAGGGGAGACTTGAGGAGAGGCAGCGGGATCGCAGGTGAGAGGGGCGGGTTAAGGTTAGGAAAGCTGGGCTTTCGCCTTGTCAGACTTCCTCCCAGGCTTCATCACAATACTCTGAGGCTCTATTTTCCCTGATCTGAAAAACATTTCTCTTCTGATTTCCTAGGGATTTAGAATTTGCAGGGATCAGATGATCTAAATGTTTAGAAACTACAATCTAAATTCTATATGGTAGGCTGTCTTGGTTAGGGTTTCCATGTTGTGAGCAGACACCATGACTAAAGCAAGTGTTATAAAAGACAACATTTCATTGGGGCTGGCTTACAGGTTCAGTCCATTATCATCAAGGCAGGAAGCATGGCAGCATCTGGGCAGACATGGTGCTAGAGAAGGAGCTAAGAGTCCTACATCTTGATCCAAGTCAGTCAGAAGAAGCTAACTCTTCCTCACTGGGTGGAACTTCAAAGTCCACCCCCACAGTGACACACTTCCTCCAACAAGGCCACACCTCCTAACAGTGCCATTTCCCATGGGCCAAGCATATTCAAACCACAAAGGACAACTGTTATTTCTGATATTTAATTATAATATACGAACGTGGGATTAGCTACATCACTTGCAGGGTCCAGCACACAATTCCATACAAAAGCTATTAGGAATTACAGCTCAGTGTCCTGGTGACCATGCAAGGCACAGACCCATAAAACTGCTGCCACACAAAACAAAGCCAGAAAAGTAGTGAACATTTCTGAAGCTTGGCACTCAAACATAGTTGATTGCATTGGAACTTGGGCAAGCTGGAGAAAATCACCTAAGCACACAAAGACAGACATGTTTGCTGCTTTGTCAACTTTTCTTCCAAAGGTCTCCACCACCAGAGACTATGTTGAGGAGTGTGGGAAATAAAAGCCCGGGAGAGTATGGGGCTGGGAGGGAGAGGAAAGATAACTTGTTTCAGGATGTACTTCTTCCTATAACCACTTTCAAAGATGCACAATTACATGTTATAAAAACATATGACACCATATTCAAGTCTGTTGAATGGATGAGACCTAGTTAGCTATATTTAATTGTAAAAGTTGTCAGAATCAAACCTTTACAAAAAAAAAAAAAGAAAGGAAGGAAGGGAGAGAGAGAGAGAGAGAGAGAGAGAGAGAGAGTGAGTGAACCTGGTAGATTGTGAAAGAGAGGCTCTCACCCAGGCATATTTGACAATAACTATCACAGAAGGTGACCCCAGAAGCACACATTTGCACAAAAGTCACTATAAAAACCAATTCTGCAAAGACATCTGTTAGGATATAGCAGCAGAGCACCTTGGCAGGTTTGGGCCAAGCCATGCTGCAAAGATCAGATCTCACACAAGACATTTATTAGGGGGGGTGATGATGGAGTGGGGACATAAACGGGGAGGGGAGGGAGAGGGAGGAAGAAGGAGAGAGGGGGGAGAGAGAGAGAGAGAGAGAGAGAGAGAGAGAGAGAGAGAGAGGGTTTGATGGCTGAGGACCTTTTATAGACTATAAAGTCGCATAGACAAAATTCATGGCTTGTGACAACAGTGAAAATGTGTCCCATTCAGTGGCAGTGCCTGATGACATGGCTGCTAACTCTGAGTCCCTGAGGACAGGCTGTGGAAGTGCCTGATTCCTAACAACATCTGCCTAGGAGCCACCCATGAACTATACCCACCCTTGTTGATACTTGTAGCTAAGGATTGTTATTTCGAAACAATTTATGTAATCCTTTACTCAGTCCTAAATGAGACAAATGTATCACACCCCTGCCCTCAAGGCCTCAGGATCTTCATAGAAGAGGTAATGAAATGAGAAACAGAATATATATTTATAGATGGATGTGGGTTGGGTCCAGAATGGGAGGATAGAGTAGGGATGGGAAATGGAGAGGGGATAGTGAGAAAGAAAGCTAAAATTAAAGGGGCATTTGAGCAGTAGTATGGAAACTTAATACAGTAGAAATACATATGTGTGTGTATATATATACACACACACACATACACACACACACACACACACACAAACACACACACAGGCAATCTAAATGAGATCACCAAATAATAGGAGAATCAAAGACCCAACTAGCCACTCTTGTCACCAAATGAAGCTTTCAGTACTGTGAATTGGTGACATATAATCGAGTTGTTCACCAAAGAGGTCTCATGGGAAGATCAAACATCCCAAGTTTGGGGTCAATAGATTGCTCTCCACAAGTTGACTGCACAGCCCTATGATTGAAGACACCACCTGTATAATTCATTGAACAGGAAGATGTTGAGCAGGTGCCTATCTAGAGCCTTTGTCTTTGGTACAGGAAGGTACTCTACACACTATCCAAAGAGAAACATAAGCACCAAGCCAGCCACAAACCCTTTATAGTGTACTTGCTATAAGTAGTACAGTGGTGAACTACCTTTAAGATACACTAGGGCAGTTCTGGCACACAGCTTATGGGAATAACCAAGCAATAATTGATCTGACTTAAGGTCTACCTCACAACCCCCATACAATGTCCATCTATGGATATCCATGAATATCTATTGAGTCTAGATAGTTCATAGACCTATGGTAAAACCAAATGATGCTGTTCTTTATAAAAACTGTGATAAGATGATTCCTAGTGATACTCTGCTCTCCTCATAGATCAGTGCCTTGTTCAGTTATCAACAGAGAAGCTTCTTGTGGCAGCAGATGAGAACAAATACAGAGACCTACAGACAGATATTGTGTTGAGAATGAGAGACCTTGTAATACGGCCCCAGGTGGGATGTTTCTATTAAATCCCTCCCCTCAGAGCTCAGGGAACCCTGCAGAAGAGGAGGTGGGAAGAACCCAAGGAGATGGAGGACACCAAGAATGTTGGCCCTCTAAGCCAACATCAGCAAAGCTCCCGTGAACTCACAAACTGAAGCAGCATGCACAGGGCCTGCACAGGTCAGCACCAGGTCTGCTGTGCTTACAGTATGGCTTCCAGCTTAGTGCTTTTATGGGATTCTTGACGAGAGCTGTGGAGTCTGGGAACCCTGAACACATGCCCAGTGGACTACCCAGCTGTGGGAGAGCCACGGCCGCCATGTCATGGTTTGACGACAGTGATCTTAAGAACACTGAAGCCCAGGGTCAGTAAATGTAGTCATCTAGAGAGGCTTCTAGCTTCCTCTTCCTCTTCCTCACACAGGGAGTTCACTGATGAAAAGGATCTGGAAGCACTAAAAGTGCTTCTTCCAAGTGGCGAGGCCAACACACTGCTGCTTCTCCCTGTAAACCCACCCAGGGGACACTCCCGCTTGGACGTCAGGTATCCTATGATTTACACACGGGGAACTTTTATAGAAAATGAAAACCTGACAGACTCACAAGACCAAGAAAACCTACCGTGGCATCAATGTTCCCAATGTGTATAAAGAAGGGAACACTTGTAGCATGAATGAGTGCCTGATAGATAACTGACCCTTCATCAGGTTCAGTTCTAGCCTAGGAAGAACAAGAGACACCAACTTAGTTGAATGATACCTCCAGATGGAAGACACCAGTATTTAGAGGAGCTAGGAGGAAACCGTTCTAATGCTCTGCTATAAGAAAGAAAGGTCGGGACAGTGGTGGCGCACGCCTTTAATCCCAGCACTTGGGAGACAGAGTGAGTTCCAGGACAGCCAGGGCTACACAGAGAAACCCTGTCTCGAAAATCAAAAAGAAAAAAGAAAGAAAGAAAGAAAGAAAGAAAGAAAGAAAGAAAGAAAGAAAGAAAGAAAGAAAGAAAGAAAGAAAGAAAAAGAGTTCCTCCTTTCCCTTTTTTTCTGTATTTTGGTATTGTTTTCATTCACTGTACTTCTAAAACACCTTTTCTATTTTTTTATTCTTCTACTTACACTTATTAACTTGCACTGACATATTTTCTCATTATAGTTAATCATATCTTTTAACACCTTGATAATCTCTCTCCCTAATAGTCTCCTTTTCCTTACTTTTTGCCTTCCTTATTGACTCTGCTCTCTTTTCCTGTGTATCCTTTACTTACCTCTTTCCTTTCCTCCATCCCTTGCTGCCCATCACCTTTCTTTCCTCTGGTTTCCAGCGACATAGCTAAGCTTACCAGATGCACATGTTTTCATTTCTATGACTATTGGTGACATTGGAATGATTTTAACTGCATTTCTGTACTTGGGTTTGTTCTGTGTTGTAGCTGTCACAGCTGTGTGCTTTCTCCTGACGGAGTGGTGCTGAGGACTGAAATCTCCAGGTAACTGGTGGAGACATTCATCCCAAAAGATATACAAGGTGCGACACAAGACAGAACACAAGAGTCATGAATAAGCAAAACAACACAACACTTCCAAAATATCAGCAAAACAACTCAACCCCAGTAAATGAACCCAATGACACAGAAATGGTTGAGATGCCAGACAAAGAGTTCAAAAGTCTACTTTTAAAAAGAATAATGGCCAGGCTGGAAAGATGACTCAGCAGTTTAGAGCACTGACTGCTCTTCCAGAGGTCCTGAGTTCAATTCTCAACAACCACATGGTGGCTCACAACCATCTGTAATGGGATCTGATGCCCTCTTCTGGTGTGTCTGAAGACTGCAATAGTGTACTCACATGCATAAAATAAATAAATACATCTTTCAAAAAAATAGCCACAAAGAAGGCTCAAATAAGCAGTTGAATGAAATAAAGAAGTCAGTTAGAGGCAGGGGGTGGGGAGGAGGTACGGGATGTGCAACACTCAGTGATGTTGGACTGGAGGTGGGGGGAGAACAAAATATGGAGTGTAAAAAAATAAAATTAATTTTTAAAAAAAGAAGTCAATTTAGAAAATGTGTGAGAAAATCCACAGTGTGAAGGAGAAATTCAGCAAGAAAATTGGGATTTTGATTTAAAAAAAAAAAAATGTTAGAACTGATCTAGAGAGCTCCAAGCAACGATTTCCCAGATCCTGAAGACACTGTCTGGGCCCCACAGACGTGGTAAGTGGGTGGCCCTTCCCAGTTCATTGCTGTTTGCTGTAACCAACCCTTCTGCTTACTGTAGTCAAGGGAGGGACAGCAGAGGTGTCCTGTAGTCAGTTTTCCCTGGGAAACTTTCTGCTTTGAGATACTAACCAGATAGCTAAATTTGCAGATAGCAAACCTCCTGAGGGAAACCGCTCTGGAGTCTTTTCTATGCCAGGGCCAGGGAGGGAATCAGACCTCATGTGGAGGTAAGCAGAGCCATCTGCAGAAGTTTGCACTCTGTGAGGACATCGGCAAGTCTGGGGCCATTATCCATTTCCCTCTGGCAAAAGCACAGCTGTCAGCAGAGAAGTCTGTGAAATTTGGAGCAAACTAATTTTTCCCCATGGTAAAAGAAATTTAACTTATAATGCATTTTACCAAAGAAACACATAGCCTGCACATTTCCCCCTGCACACTGGATGTTGTTCTAAATGCTCTTTGTAAATATTACTACATTAAATCTTTTAATTAACCATGAAGTAAGTATTAGCATTTACCCCCTTTTTACATAAAAAGGGACCACAGCATTGGAGAAGAGAAGCTAAGTAGTTTTCCCAAGATTCCACAGGTATGGGGATGGCTAAAACAGGAACCATATTATCAGTCTTGTAGCTACTTTGCTAGAATTCTGGGGGGGACTTCTGCCAGAACCTCATCTTTCCTGTATGAAGGTAGGAAATATAAGATAATGAAGATGTAGTCTGAGGCTCAGCGCTCTAAACCAGCCCTGCAGAGGGTAAAAATACAGACTGAGAGGTTGACACATGGCGGGCACTGGACACTTACTGGGTGGTTAGCTCAGCTTGAACTGCCAGTGGCAAGTGGAAGAAGAAACAGTCTCCATCATCTCTGCCACAAAAGTGAGCAGCTATGAAATGTCACCTTCCCCTCACATGGGACAGGGGACTTACAGTCAGAGAGGTGTCTTAGCTGTGCTGAAGCAGTGAGCCCAGAGAACACCAGGCACCATGCCCAGCCCTCCCCTCCCCTCCCCTTTCCCCTCTCCCCTCCCCTTCCCTTCCCCCCCCTTCCCTCCCCTCCCCTCCCCTCCTCCTCACCTTCCCTTCCCTCCCCTGCCCTTCCCTCTCCTCCCCTCCTCCTCCCCTCCCCTCCCCCTCCCCCTCCCCTCCTCCTCCCCTTCCCTCCCCTTCCCTCCCCTTCCCAATCCTTCCCTGTCTCCCTTCCCTGGGCTTTTATGGTCTGTGTTTGTCTGCCTCTCCGAAAGGCACAACAGGGGTTAAAGCAGCTAGAGCAAACCACACGGAGGATCCCTGGGGTGTCATAGAAAACATGGTTACTGAATGTTACAGCATCTCTCAACACTCTGATACAGCACATTGATACAACACTCTGATACAATCAGGCACGGTAAGATCCTGGGTATGGGAATTTGGACCCTTTGCTGGTATATATGAAAAGTTCTGGCTCCTTACTCAGACTGGGGTTCACATTGTCCCTATCTTTTTCATGACAAGTTTGTAGAATCCTGTTAGTTCGGTTGCTCGTGTGGCTTATTTAAGTCAGTGTGATCTCTATTGAGTTGTGCTTTCTGTTATGTGAATCCCCTTCACCCACTTTGCTCTGTTTTATACAGAAAACTGCGTTTGGGGAAATTATTCCAGATGATAAAGTGAGAGACGATTGAAACGCATATACTTTTCTAACTAATTTTTTTATCATTATAAAACCATTGTTTTAAAAAGCTTTTCTGTGTGGTGGGGATATGTGTCCACAGGTGTGTGGTCATGCACATGTTGTGGTACACATGTGGAGGTCAGAGGTCAGTTTTCTTAGTCAGCTCCCACATCCTACCTTGCTTGAGACAGTCTTTTGTGGCAATGTCTCTCTCTGCCACTATACTGTACACTGTATGCAAGCTGGCCTGTGACCTTCCAGACAATTCTGTCTCCACCTCCCATCTCTCAGTAGGCTTGCTGGGAACAATAGGAGAAAAGGCAAACAGTAAACCTTTTAGATATTTTATCAAGGTCCTTCCTCAGGGGAACCTGGCCACCCCTTCATTAGGGGTTCTGGGTCTACAAACTGGCTCAAGTCTGGAAATCAGTCACAGGGCAAGATAGCCTTTTGCCATGATTTAAATGTAGACTTCTTTCCATTCATTTGAGATTTTTTCTGCTTGTACAGATCAAACAGAATTGTAGTAGACTTCTTATCTATTTCATGCCTGGAAAGACTACAATTGATTAGCCAATCATACAAGTCATGCTATTTTAAAAATTGCATTGCCTGTGCTGCCTATTACAGGGTCTGGACACCCTGAACATTGCTTTGCCTATTCTAGCCATCACATTAGCTGCTACATCTTGCCTTTGGAGATTCAGTACTGCCCTGGCCCCTGCTGCTTTCGTGCAAGCTCTTCACCCACTAAGCTATGCCCCAGCTCCCTCGTGGGCACTTTCTGTTGTGTGCTATGGCATCTGTGGGTATCATAATTTCACGTTCTTTTGTCTGCAGTGTTTGTGTTGACTATGAGCAGGTCTGGGTACCAATCCTCTCACCAAGCCATCTTCCTTTGGGGGTTGTATATTTGTTCACCTCCCCCTTCCTGACCGGCCTGAAACCTTTGGTGTGACTTCTAAGGGAAAGCAGACTTAGGAATGCCTGGGAAAGGGTGGTTGGAGAAGTGCTCTTTGATTATCTGCATCCCTGACCACACCCAGATGTCAGACTCCACTAATTGCTTGCTGATTGTTCAATTGCTTTCAATAACACCCCGGGGCATAAATCACTCCACAGTCAGATCCAATTAGATTTGGACTCCTTCACAGGGTAGTTCTAAGGTCAGTGTTTGAGGTTTGCCATGACCCCAAGAGGACTCTCATTAACTCTTTCCCTGGTTCTCTCATGAAAAGACTGATCTTGGTTTTTTTTCTTCTGACCGCTCCCCCTAATTGCTTGCTTATGAGACTTTTATCACTTGTATGTGTTGGGGGAGGGGGTGGTTAGAGAGTAGGGTGGTGTGGAGTGTGATCTTCTCCCACATTTAGTTTCATACGAGATCTCAAGAAGGCCTGCCTTTCCCTCCAGGGAAACTTCTAGGCCTTAGCTCTATATCTGCATCAGAAACAGTGTAACTCTCTCCAAGTGTGGTGTCTGCCTTAGGAGCAGGACCCTGGGTAGGTGGTCTGCCTCAGACCATGGAAGCCTCAGATGTCTAAACTTTTCCCTCTTAATGTAACTCTACTGCCCCCCTACCCCCTACCCTCGCCCAATAAAACAAGCTTACATCACAAATGGCTTTAGAAAGACAAGACTCCACATTTAACAGTTAACAAAGAACCCAAGCAGAAGTGCATGGGGACTTGCCCTACCACCTTCAGCCTGGGGTTCTCCAGCTTGTCCAATTTTTCTTTCTTTCTTTTTTTTCTTTTTCTTTCCTTTCTTTCTTTTCTTTCTTTCTTTCTTTCTTTTTTTTTTTTTTTTTTTTTTTTGTTCCCTTTACTGCAGAACATGGACTATGAAGCCCAAAGAGGTTTGTTTTTCTAGCATCACATCGTAGTTAGGGTTCCCATTGCTGTGAAGTGACAACATGAACAAGGTAACGCTTATAAAAGAAAACATTTCATTGGGACTGACTTATAGTTTCAGAGGTTCATTTCATTGTCATCATGGTGGGAAGCATAGCAGTGCCCAGGCAGACACGGTACTGGAAGAGTACCTCTTAATCCATTTCTACCTCTTAATCCAAAGGCGGCAGCAGGAGACTGGCTTCTGCAGGCATATCACTACAAGTATCACCAGGAGGAGGGTTTCTCTTCCACAGTGGGCTGGGCTCGAGCCTGGGACCTCAAAGCCCATCCCCATGGTGAAGAACTTCCTCCAACAAGGCCACAGCTCCTAAGAGTGCGGCTTCCCATGGGTCAAACAAATTCAAACCACCACAGACCGCCAGGTGTGCATCCTTCTCTTTTTTGATCATGTCTGTGCCAAGGCTGAGGACAGACAGTAGCCTGGAAGAGAAGCTGCAGCATGCCGTGTGAGCTTATGCGCCATCATGTCCTCCTCAGTTTTCCACGTGGGAGAGTCAGGTCTGCTACTAGTCTCAGGGGGATGAACCAGGTGGTGGAGAGGGATGTTTCTAGGGAAAGATTGCACAGTAGAACGAACATGAAGTCCAGGCTTTCCAAGGAAAGTACCAAACACTGGTGAAAGGAAAGGAAGTGTAGTGGTGAATTAGCTAACTGCTCTTGCTCCCTGGTGGATTGTGGGTGCGCTGTACCCGCCCAAGAGCTCCGGATTCATGACTGAAACACACACACACACACACAAACACACATACACACACACACACATCAGCTAATTTTGATATGCCTTGACTAGCTCAATGGCTGAGCATTTCTTTGTTTCAATTAGATATTTACTTTATTTACATTTCAAATGTTAATCTTTTTCCACATTGCCCCACTGAAAACCCCCTATTCCATCCTCCCTCCCCCTGCTCACCACCCCCCTCAATTTCCTGACTTGCATTCCCCTATTCTGGGGAATCATGGCTGAGCATTTCTAAACCTTCCTGCTGCTAGCAAACACTCCCCTCTGGTATTACTGAATTAACATCTTTTAAACTCTATATTTTATCTTTGCTGCCCTGTTATCTTATGGGCAGTTCCCCCATAGGGCTGCATTCCCTTTCCACCTACATTGTTGGATGTTTTCTCTCTTGCAGCTCTTAAATCTGATCTCTCTCTCCCTCCAAGTCATGGTGATACTCCTCTTCTTTGCCTTCTCTTGGTCTCTTGCCCGTGCACCTCCACCTCCCTGCCCAGCCAATGGCTATAGGACAAGTCTTTATTACCAGTCTAAGCCAGCTGGGGGCAGGGACCCTCAGGTCTCAAAGTAGCTTTTAGGAACCGAATTAAGACAAAACATTAGAGCCAATTCCCAAAAGGAAGGGGAAGGGGCAGGAAGGGGTAGATGGGAGGGAAGGAAGAGAAGGAAAAGGGGAAAGAGAAATAGGGAAAAAGGAAGATGTGCCAGTTAGTATTAATCGCTAACATCTGGAATCCCTGGAGCCCCTGGCATGTTTTTGAGTAATACGTCAGTTAGGTGCATAGATGTGGGGAGACTATCTGAACCATCGGCAGGACCATTTTTGTTTCATCAACTTGACACAGGCTAGGGTCCTTAGAGATGCAAGAATTTTAGCTAAGAAAATTCCTCCATCAGATTGCCCTGTAGACAAGTCTTTCAGACATTTCAGACATTTCCTTGACTAATAATTGATGTGGGAAGGCCCAGTCCACTGTGGTTTGGTGTTCTACTGGGCAAATGGTCCTGCATATATAAGGGAGCAGGCTGAGCAAGCCATGGGGAACAAGTTAGTAAGCAGCATTTCTTCACAGCCTCTGCTTCAGTTCCTGCCTCCAGGTTCCTGTCCTGCTTGACTTACTGCCCTTGCTTCCCTCAAGGATGAACTATACTGGGAATATGTAATCTGTACTGGCTGGTTTTGTGTGTCAACTTGACACAGGCTGGAGTTATCACAGAGAAAGGAGCTTCAGGTGAGGAAATACCTCCATGAGATCCAGCTGTAAGGCATTTTCTCAATTAGTGATCAGGTGGGGAGGGCCCCTTGTGGGGTGGTGCCATCCCTGGGCTGGTAGTTTTGGGTTCTATAAGAGAGCAGGCTGAGCAAGCCAGGGGAAGCAAGCCAGTAAGAAACATCCCTCCATGGCCTCTGCATCAGCTCCTGCTTCTTGGCCTGCTTGAGTTCCAGTCCCAACTTCCTTTAGTGGTGAACAGCAACGTGGAAGTGTAAGCTCAATAAACCCTTTCCTCCCCAACTTGTTTCTAGGACATGATGTTTGTACAGGAATAGAAACCCTAAGATATAAGCCAATAAACCCTTTCCTCTCAAGTTACTTTTGGTCATGGTCCTTACTACAGCAATTGAAAGAAAACCTAGGACTCCATTTAACCCAACACTAGGGAAATGTGCCTCTCCAGTATGGAGTTTCTCTTACCCTTTAAGGCTACATTGTACTTTGTATGATGGTGTGGTTTAGTGGAGGCCTGTAGACAAATCTCATGCCATCATTTATTCACTATAAACGATTTAACTTCTCTGGTCACAATCAGCCCCTTGAAAGGCATGTATGAACTCTTGCCTTATAGGGCTAGCCTGAGACTTAATAAGATAATGTATGTAAATAACCTCAGGGAGTGTTTCTACCTAAGGATTCCTCAATACATTCAATTTCAAAGTAGGAATGCTGTGTACAAACTACACTTCCATTCTGCAAAGCCTATCGTTATTGTGTGTGTGTCCAGTTACTGCATTGGGTGTGCAAAGCATCTCAGTTCATCAGTGCCACACTCAGGCATTTGTTAAGTCTCTGCTCACTTGGCGGCTGTGTATACTCATTCACGCACGTGCCCGTGGGCGCAAGTGGTGTGCATTTGGATTTGTGCGTGAAGTGTACAGTGCAAGGCAGACTCTAAATAAGCGGGCTTTTAGCTTTCTGTGGAAGAGATAAAAATCTAAAGCTGAAAAACTAACAACCTAGTCCAATATTGTTTGTTTTTTAAATAAATGATAGGAGGAAAAGAAACTCAGGGTCTGAGGTGGGAGTGGGGGCTGGGGAGTCAGCCCTGGTTGAACTGGGAAGGAGGAGGAGGGTCCCATGGGTGGAGAAGACTTCAAGAGTCACCTGGAGGTGGTGGACTGAAGAGTAAGGAGTGTCTCTTGCCTTTTCAATAGCGACAAAAGAAACCCAGGAGTCACCATAAATAACCCAGAAGTCAAGAAGTAATGATTGTCTGGATAAGAGAGCTCTGGGACCCTTGTCAGCTCTGTGGGAAGGCTGAAGCTCACATGGAGAGGAGACAGTGAGGTGTTACATTCAAGAGACAAGACTGGCCCTCCACCTGCACAAGAGCCCTCTACAGCCCTGAGCCTGGCCCCTCTCAGCAGGCATTCGACAAAACCGGTTTCCCTGGAAGCCCTAAGTAGCCCATCCTTCATCCAGAAGATCCTGTCCTGTCTTCCCTCCACCCAGGAATTCTGGGAGCTTCTCCCAACACTGTGTAAGTGGGTCTGAATGAGGAAGGGCGGCAGGTCTTCACAGCCTCCTCATTCACCTGCAACAGAATTCTAAAGAATGTCATTCAGTCATTCCTAAATAACCCTTACCATATCCTTTGGATATCCTAGAAACTGGAAATTTTATTAAAATTTGATCATTAGGCAAATGCATTTCTCCCATCTCCAGAAAGTAGCGTAAAGAACCTTGTCCTACCAGGTACAGGCTTGGCTCTTTTGGGGATGATCCCTAATATCCTGTTTAATTTAAAAGTCTTCTCCAGGTTGGACACCCATGCCTACTGATGGTGCTGAGCACTGGGTGGTAGAGACTCTTGTTGCTTCTCACGGTGTGTCTTAGTTATTTTCCTGTTGTTGTGACAAAGCGCCATGACCTAGATAAGTTACAGAACAAAGTGTATTTGAGCTTACATCTCCAGAGGGTTAAAATCCAAGATGGTGGAGCAGAGGCAGAATGGCAGGAGCTGAACTGGGGCTTGTCTCTCAAATTGCACACACAAAACCGAGAACACGCTGGAAATGGGGTATGACCTAGAAACTAAAGAGCCTTCCCCACAGTGACATACTTCCTCAGGCCTCCTAAACCTACCCAAAAGCCACCAACTGGGGACCATGTGTTAAAAAAATCCAAGCCACTGGGACACATTCTCATTCAAACCATGACATGGTGCTCAGCAGGAAAGTCTGCCCCTCCCTCAGTAGCAGAAGGGTGTGGTTGCTGGCTGCCTCTCTTTGCCAACTGCACCTCTCAAGTGATTCTAACATTCCAAATCTACAAGCCAACCCTCTGTCACTTCCTCCTTGCCAGAGTGATTAATTAAATTTTTTATCTTCATAGTTTTAACTAATGACTCCTCACCCATTTCTGCAATGTTATCCAAAAGATACCATTGTTGATTAGGGCCTTTCAGACAGGCATAATCACCCATTTCTCTCCTATTTGAACTGTCTTCATTCCTGTAATACTTGTGGGCGCGGTGGCTGTTGGAAGCCTTTGAGAGTTGCAGAGCTTTGCAGCTGCAGAAAACTCTCCACTAAAGCTGCTCCAGCTTAGTTTAACTCAGATGTCTGGACCCGGTGTGGTTAGCAGAAAATTTCAATAGAGCAGTAATTACTTCTTTAGTATTGTAATGTACGGAAGAGAAGCCTGGCCTCCACGTTAGGAAGTCCTGCTGTGAGTCAGTAAAGTTCCCACCTCTGACCTCTCAGAGGCAGGGACAGGAGTCTCCTGACCCCTGGGAGAGAGCTGAGGAGCTCTGAGGTCCCCCAACCAGGCTGGGAGAGATGAGTGTGGGGCTGAGGTCATTCCTGGCCTCTGTGTCCTGGCTCCTGCCTGGCGGCTGGGTCTGGCAGGCCAGTGGCTGGGAAGGGGGCCCAGTTCTGTCCTTTGTTTCTCTGGCCCTGACAGACACAGCTGAGCAGTTTGTGTATGTACTCACTCACTGGAAGGTCTCTGACATCCCAGGGAGATTTGGAGCTCTTTCTGTGACCTCGAGGGCATGGACCACCTGGCCTTGGTTCGACTCCAGCCTGCTGTGTCTCAGCTGACTGTCAGTCGCCGGTTGACTGCATCAAAAGTATTCTTCAAAGGTTTATGTCCTTCTCCCTGTTGTCATATTCTGCTTCTTCAAGTACCTTTCAGTCCCATGGGAGGGGACTGGTCCTTGTTAGCCTATTGCCAATCAAGTATTAATGTCCTAGGTGTTGTATCTGTCACATCAAAGCTTCGCTACAACCCCAGCCGAGTGGGATAGAGTATGAAGGGGAATTTTGAAATGTCCTTTATTCTAGCTTCTGAAACCTTCTACAAAGGGCATAATGTTATATATTGGGCATTCTAAGGCTTGTTAGACCTTGGGTGTGAAATGGTAATAGATTTGGTGAGCCCAAGCAAAGTGTGCAGCACACAGTCAATCCAGACCTCTTTGGGTGAACATTTGGTGGCTGTCAAGTATAAGGAAACTCAAAGATCCAGGAGACATCATGACATAATGTGTTCCCTGACTGAAGGGAACAAGGGGACAAGAGGGACGATCTCAACCTGCACAAGCAGCAAGGTCCCTGGACGATGAGGTGACAGAGAACTCCGGCTGTTATAGTCATGTCACCAAGATGAACTATGGAGTTGGCTTTTCATCAAAACATCTACGTTGGGATTCTAAATTTCCTGAGGCCTCCAGGAAAGAGGGACCTGATTGTTCAGGCCAGGATTGCCAGCGTATAGTCACACTCAGCTGTTTCCCAGCTTCTCCTAGCCTGTCTCCAGGAGCACTGAGAGACTCCCTGGGTGCTCAGAGATAAGAGGCTGTGAGCCAGGCCTCTTAAAAAACTAGATGTCTTACTCTCTCCACACCCAGTGGGATTTCTGGGTCTCTGGTGATTTAAATAAGAATGCCTCCCCCCATCACTCTGTGTATCTGACTGGATATGTGGGGTGATTTGAGAAACCCCCCCAAAGTCCCCACTGCTACCCATTTATCCTTTTGTACTGCTTGACAAATGGCAGTCATGACTTGGAGTTTGGCCCTCTAAGAGCTCCCCCTACTCCTCTGAGTGCACCTTTACAACACAGACGCGTCTTGGGAAGGGCAGGTAGTGCTTCCTTCCATTGAAATGTCATTTATCACAGACAAATGCTGTTGAGTGTAGCTGCCCGCAGCCACATGTAAACCGGGTTACCTGTTGAGAGAATTTTGGGGTCATAGGGAAGAGAAGCGAAAAGAACGTGCGGCCAAGTCAATGTTCACTGATCAAAGCCGTAAACTTTAATGGCGCCGGACCTTTTAACAGTTTGGGAAAACCCTCCCCCCAGACTCCAGGCTGAGTTCCGGTGGAAGTTGTCTAGCTTCTCTTGGAGGTCTTCGTCTTGACTGCTCCGGCAGCTGGGTGGGTCACCTGTTTAATTCAGGAATCCCTACACCTGGAGGAACAATGAACTTAACCTTTACTACGAGCGCTCCACCCTAGGTGGAGCAGGATCCTGGCTAACTGGGAGAAGTTAACCTTGACCAAAGTCAAACTCTGACCAAGTGCAAGACTGCCCCAATATGGCTCTGTACAGTTGAGTATGGATGGAAATGCCTAGAGTGGGACGAGGCACAGGCAGTTTTGCTAAGAAGAGAAAGGAGACATTGTTCACAGCATGAGAGAAGGAAGCACACCCGTAGCTCTATGCTAGGTCAAGAAGAGCCCAAAGTGCAGGGTTCCCCTGTGGGGGAAGTATGAGCTGCCTCAAGTGTGGGAGATGAAGAAGGAACAGGACAAGTCCTGGGAGGATGAGCAGAGAAAGGAACCAGGACAAAATGTTCACAGTAGAGTCATTTCATGGAGACCCACAAGAAAAGCTGACAACTGATAAAAATAACACTGAATGTTAACACCCTCAGATGACTTCTAATGACCTGTAGGCAACACTGGTAACCCTCCCTATTCTTCATGACCCTGAAAAGCCAGCTATTACATACTAATTTATAATTTTATATGAATTAAGTTAAATGGAAACATATCCAGTACTCATGGATTTTAGGTTTACTCATGCAAACAAACATCAAACAATAAAGTCAATTTTGCCCTGGGTCATACTTTCTATAAGTCACCCTCTGAATTTATTTCACAGACACAAACAGCCTGGGATTTTTTTTTCCTTATGGTGATTTGAATGAGAATGCCCCCTGTTTAGGCTCAGATATTTGAATGCTTGGTCATTAGTTGTTGGCTCTGTTTGTGTAGGTTTAAAGGTCTTGCTGGAAGAAGTACTTGCTTAAGGAAGTATGTCGCTGACAGTGGTCTTTAAGGTTTCAAAAGCTATGCACCATTCCAAGGTTACACACACACACACACACACACACACACACCCTGCTTCATGCTTGCAGTTCAAAATGTGAGCCCTCCGCTTCCCATTCCTGTCACCACGCCCACACCCACGCCCATGCCCTGCTTCTTGCCACAGGTCCCCACCGTGATGTACTCTTGTCCCTCTGGCATCATGGCCCGAGTTAACTCTTATATAAGCTGCCTGGACTGTGGGGTTTTATCACAGCCACAGAGAAGTAATGGATACATCATGGCACATCGTGGGCACATCTGTCTTCCTGGGGCTCCTCACGGAAACTGCTTCAGTTCTCTATCCTCATGGAGGCTTGACCACCACATATTCCAGAACATCTCAAGTACCTCTGTGATGACAGATCCTGACAAGTCTCTGGATCGATGATGTAAGCTATCCAAGTTCCACAGGAAGGAGATATCTTCTGGAGGCATCTGTAGGGTGGAGTGGGACTCAGAGATCATTTCTTCACCCCTTACCCAGACTGACCGATGTCTAAACGGTACAGAAATCGCAATACATCAGTATTGTGTGGTTCCATGTGTTCTGACTTTGAGAGAGGCTCCGGAGCATATAGTCTCATAACTATGAGAGCCTAGTATGAATTCTGAGATGCCAATGGCCAATATTTGTGAAGAGAACTCTACTCTCCAAAGAACCAGGTTAACTTATCCAAAGAAAGAATTACTAGAGTAACTCTAGTCTGATACCAAGGTCTGAGCCAAAATCACAACTCCACACCATCTTTGTTGACCTTTGGCAGTTTAATGTGCTCCTACCTTAACCTTGACCTCAGGCCAACCCTTGGGAGTCTCCACATCCCCCAGGGAGGGCTCTGCCTTTCCCTGTTTCCAAATGTCCCTCCGGATCCAATGCTCTGTATCTTGACTGGACCAGAAGTCTTTGCATTTTAATAGGAAAAAAATATTTCAAATTGGATGCTGAATGAATTCCTTGTAAATGGTTTAACCATAGAGTGTTGACATTTCTTTTTATTTGCCCTAATGACATCAAGTATCTTAAATGTGTTTGGCAGCATACACATATTGTTTTATATGTCCTTTGAATATGAACTCTTCTAAAACTTCATTGTGTCTTTCCTTTCCTTTCTTTAGCATCTGAAATGTTAATGGAAGCTTCTTGCTATGTCTGTGCCTTTAGCATTCATGCCATTGAAGTCGCCGCTAAGTCATTAATTTTTATGATAGTCCAAGCTTCTCAGGTCTGGCCAACCTATGACCCAGCATCAGGACTAAAGGGAACACTGCATCCTTGGAAACATCTAAGTGGAACCAAGGCCCTTCTGCTAACACGAAAATCTCCATGAGCATTGCATAATTAGTGCATTCCAGGATGATGAAAGACCCTGTGACAAAAGGCTGGCTTGCCAGTGAGCCTCAGGTGTCCTCTGGTCTTCACTTCCACAGGACTGAGGTTGTCTTCTGAGGATGACACTTGAGGTTGTCTTTTTTTTTTTTTTTTTTTTTTTTTTTTTTTTGAGACAGGGTTTCTCTGTATAGCCCTGGTGATCCCAGAGTTCACTCTGTAGACCAGGCTGGCCTCGAACTTAGAAATCCACCTGCCTCTGCCTCCCACGTGCTGGGATTACAGGTGTGGGCCACTACCACCCAGCTTGAGGTTGTCTTCTGAGGATGACACTTGAGATTGTTTTCTGAGGGTGACACTTGAGGTTATTCTCTGACTTGAGACTGTTTTCTGAGGGTGACACTTAGGTTGTCTTCTGAGGATGCCACTTGAGACTGTCTTCTGAGGATGCCACTTGGGACTGTCTACTGAGGATGACACTTGAGGTTATCTTCTGAGGAGACACTTGAGGTTGTCTTCTGAGGAGACACTTGAGTTTGTCTTCTGAGGATGACACTTGAGGTTGTCTTCTGAGGAGATACTTGAGGTTGTCTTTTGAGGATGACACTTGAGATTGTCTTCTGAGGATGACACTTGAGGTTGCCTTCTGAGGATGCCACTTGAGACTGTCTACTGAGGATACCACTTGAGACTGTCTACTGAGGATGACACTTGAAGTTGCCTTCTGAGGAGACACTTGAAGTTGCCTTCTGAGGAGACACTTGAGGTTGTCTTCTGAGGAGACACTTGAGTTTGTCTTCTGAGGATGACACTTGAGGTTGTTTTCTGAGGATGACACTTGAGGTTATCTTCTGAGCATAACACTTGAAACTGTCTTCTGAGGATGACAATCAATCATCAATCTCTTCTTTTCCATTTTATTTTTTGAGGTAAGGTCTCTCATTGAACCTGGAGCTTGTGTTTGCCCTAGGTCTCTGGCCATTGAGTCCCTAAAGGCCCCCTGTCTCTGCCCTACCACTGGAGTTACGGATGCCATATGTTTTGAAACCCAGATTTGTAATCCTCTCAGTTCCTCATGCTTACAGAGCAAGCACTTTGCCAATTTAATAATCTTTCCTCTCTCCTACAGTGACTTTTAGGAGTTCCTAGTCACTAAATAGTCAACAGCACCCCTAGTGGTCAGTCCACACAATTCAGGAAGACATGTTCTTATAAGCAAATATACATTTTTTTTCTTTTTCAAAAAGAAAGGGTTCTAGTCTCAGAAACCTAACCCTGGCTGATACACATATAATCTCCTATCCGTGTGTGATGGCTGTTCTTAGTTGTCAATTTGACTACATCTGGAATTAATTAAAACACAAATGACTGGACACACCTATAAGATATTTTTTTCTTAATCTGAAAAGGGAAGACCACTTCAAATCTGGATATTAGAGGTGGGACGATAGATCTTTGATCCAGATCTTTTGAGGTGGGAAGATCCACCTTTGCTCTGAACCTTCTGCTGGCATCCTATGCCAAGGACATGGGAGAAGGAAGCTTGTTACTTACTTGCCTGATTACTCTGGAGCTTGCTAACCAGTCCGTTCCTTCACTGTCAGTAGAGCCTATTTCTTTGAGAGTCTGGCATGTACTGAAGACCAGCTGAGAGGTGCAGCCTAATGGGCTGAGCAACTACTTTATTCCTTGGACCTTCTGTTCAGAGGCAGCCATTGTTGGATTAGCAGGGCCACAGCCTGTGAATCATTCTAATGAATTTCCTGTGTGTGTGCATGTGTGTGTGCATGTGTGTGTGTGTGTGTGTGTGTGTGTGTTCATGCTGTTAGTTCTGCTCCTCTAGAGAACCCTGACTAATACACCATGGATTTTCAGTTCAGGTACTAGAATGAGCATTTACAGTAGTTAGGATACACCTAGAACCCCTCCCTGCTTTCTTCTCCATATGAATT
The DNA here is from genome assembly GCF_947179515.1 of Apodemus sylvaticus. Classification (NCBI taxonomy): domain Eukaryota; kingdom Metazoa; phylum Chordata; class Mammalia; order Rodentia; family Muridae; genus Apodemus; species Apodemus sylvaticus. The sequence continues at coordinate 41,035,485 of NC_067494.1, forward strand.
TCTATAGTCCACTATGAGCCAGTTCTGTCCCTCATGGTTTTAGTGTCACTCACACCCCCTCTTTGTGATGGCCACCATGTTTCCACAGCGTCTCCTTCATTTCACATCACACCACATTATTGATTATCTATGATGCGTCATCTTATTTCTCCTTCACACATCCCCAAATCCTTGAGATTAAAGAATAGGACTTTGAGATATGAACGCTTGCATCTAGGCAAAGATACAATACTCTAAATATAATGGGAAGTATTTGTATTTAATAGACAGAAAACTGTCTATTAAAGGAGGAACAAGTCAGCAAATCCTGACTGGTGGCCCCTAGTGGGCCACGCATGCACAACAGCTACTTCCACATTTGGCAACCTTGAAATCTGTCTGGAGACAAATGACAACAGAGTGCATGACTAGAACAACTAGTCAGATGCTGCCAGCTACAGGGGAGCGATATGTCATGGAACACTGGGCACGGGTGGAGGGTATAGAGGCACACCCCGATACCGCAATAAACAAGTCTGCTACTGCTTCTCACCTGACTTCCGGAGTGTCTGTGCCATTGGTTCTGTGCTTTCTTACCCCCTACCCTCAAGGACCATCTCTAGGGGACAAAGGCTAGAGCAACAGATAACTAATTAAAATCCTTGGAAAGACATTGTGTATGGGTGTGCACATTCATGCATGCATGCATATGTGTATTATCTAACCCTCTTGAATAATCATCACTTTTACTGAAATACAATGATATTAAAGGTAATTACTGATAGAGAAATAGAAAACATGGCTCTTACATTGAGATGAAATTGGAGTATACACCGTGGTATGTCACAGGATTTTCCCTGTCCAATTACATTAGTACAGAAGAGACCTATGATTGGACAGGGAAAAGGGAGGCAGAGAGCTAGGAGTTGCAGAGACAAAGAGTATCTCAGAGTAAGGGGAAGCCAAGATGGAGGCAGAAGGACATAAAGAAGATCTTGGTCCTAAGTGGTTTTTATTGCTATATTTTTCCAACCCAATTACCCAGTAAAAGAAATCTCAACTCAACCAGTAATGATACAAGCTATAAGCCTAGATTGGGCGGATCTCCCACTACACTACTGTATTTCCGTCTCTATTATCCCATAGAACTTGCGTTTCCCCAGGCCATGAGCTTCTCTCTCTGCACCCTCTCCAGCTCCTCTCCTTCCTCTTGATCCCAGGTGGCTCCTTCCCCTTCCCTTCAATCCTTTTCTCCTCCCACAAACTCTCAGCTCCTCCCCCTTCCTCCTGCCCAGTCATTGGCTCTAGCCTTCATTTGAAAAGTTAAACATAATCCACACATTAAATGAGGTACAAGAAGAAAGGAGGAGTGGCCCCTGGTTCTGGAAAGACTCAGTGAAGCAGTATTCGGCAAAACCAGAACGGGGAAGTGGGAAGGGGTGGATGGGAGGACAGGGGAAGAGAAGGGGGCTTATGGGACTTTCGGGGAGTGGGGGGCTAGAAAAGGGGAAATCATTTGAAATGTAAATAAAAAATTATATCGAATAAAAAAAATGTGAAGTCCAAATGCATCCACTCCTGGTCATGCACATATTCACTTTTTTGACTATATGATTTTATATATGATTTTATATAATTCTACCAATTTGGATCCCTAATGAGACAGATTATGCTACTGGAATTTCCCAGGGAACTGGGAGAGGAATTTTGACTTGCTATGGAGCACTAGACTTACATGTATGTAACAAACCCCTGATCAATTTAGTTCTTCCCAGCTCCAGATATGGACCAGTGTTCATTTTGTGCCTGGGCTATGTCCTGTCATACACTGGGGAGTGGATGAAAGGGCAGAGTCTCAATGGTTGGACAAGTACATGCCTGCTACACATGTCACATGACACAGAGCTGCAGAAAGAACATGTGACTGTGACTCTGAGACCTCATCTCCTGAGATCATTGTTCAGTTTGGGGATGTCACCTGTAGCCCAGGCCCACCTTTGTGATTTTTCTGAGCTGTCTTCTCTCTTCATTGGGAATGAAAGAGGTTTTAAAACACTCACTGTATTCTTTTTTGTGTTGTAGATCCATTGGGGACTTAATTAGTGGGAAAGTCTTAAGCAATAATTGATTTGTTAAAACTGTTATTCAATCTCAAGTATTATCTTTTTATTAAAAATACTTTAAAATTAGAAAAAAAAAGAAAGAAAAGTTAAAGTGGTGGGAAAACGTTCACAAGGCACCTGTATACACGATTAACATCTCTTCTCAGCCCCTCCCAGGAATGGAAGTAGCATCAAAATACAAGGCCAGGGCTATCCACAACAAGTTTTAATAGCCACAGTAGCTAAGATTTCACAAGATTAGAAATATTGGGATAAAGCTCTTATCATTATCAATTGGCTCTGAAACTACTGTGTTGGCATCTTATAAATTGTGATTTTATTGATATATAAATCTGATTGGTTAATTAAGCTTTAAGAGTCTTGATTCCAGGGCATGACACTTCCAGAGGACCCTGCCATACCAGTCCTGGGCATATACCCAGAGGATTCCCCGGAATGCAATAAGGACACATGCTCCACTATGTTCATAGCAGCCTTATTTATAATAGCCAGAAGCTGGAAAGAACCCAGATGTCCCTCAAAGGAGGAATGGATACAGAAAATGTGGTATATTTACACAATGGAATACTACTCAGCAATTAAAAACAATGAATTCATGAAATTTTTAGGCAAATGGTTGGAACTGGAAAACATTATCCTAAGTGAGGTAACCCAATCACAAAAGAATACACATGGAATGCAATCACTGATAAGTGGGTATTAATTAGCCCAGAAACTCTGAATACTCAAGACACAATTAGCATATCAAATGATTCCCGTGAAGAAGAAAGGAGAGGGCCCTGGTCCTGGAAAGGTTTGATCTAGCTTTGTAGGGGAGTACCAGGACAGAGAAATGGGAGGGGGTGGTTGGGGAATGGGTGGAGAGAAGAGGGCTTAGGAGACATATGGGGAGGGGGGAACCGGGAAAGGGGAAAGCATTTGGAATGTAAACAAAGAATATAGAAAATAAAATTTTAAAAAAAGGAACAATTAAAAAAAAAGAGTCTTGATTCTACTGGGTTACTGGGTATTGTGCTATGTGACTGCGAGGTTGGTGGTTCCATTTAGTTACTGGAATGTGGGATCACCGAATGCATGGGATTATGGCTGAGGAAGTACTAGTGGCTCCCCAGGATAGGCGAGCCAGATGCTGCAGGCTAGCTGCAGAGGGTTGTTGAGCACAGGAGCACAGGAGCGTGGTCTGGTCCACAGAGTATTGGCAGGATCATTTTTTTAATATTTCCCGCAACAGTAGTATGGCTTTACACTAGTCCTCATATCTAGATAACAACCTTTGTAATTGCAGATACTGAGTATGCTGAAACCTGAAACTTTACTCTTAGTCAGGCATTTATGCCCAGAGACTTGGCATCGAAAACTTCCCTTTGATCCTGAAACATCGCTACAGGGCATCTATCTTCTAAAACTAAAAGAATTGGGGTTCACAGAAACTAGGTAACTATCCAGTGCTACACAGCTAATCAGTGACCGTAGTGGGAAGTTAAGGCTCACTAAATATGTGTGCACATACGGTGTCTAGTCTTTCACATGTGTGTATGGATAGATGCATGTGTGTATGCATGTATTTTGACAAGGACTCACTATGTAGCTCAGCCTGGCCTCAAACTCTCAGCCCTTCTTCCTTGGCTTCTTGCATAGTGGGATTATAGATTTTGTGTTACTACACCTGGCGCCCAACCTCCTGTATGATAAGGTTCAGGCTCTATGACCAGTCCTAGGTGAAGGGCTCTGTGCAGTGATGTGTAAAACAGTGAAGACCTACTACATTCTTTTCACTTTTCTCCATCTTGATATAGGAAGACAAACATTGCAGAGAGTGTGAACTCTGTAATGAAGGGGGGGGGGTCTCCCAGCTTGCATCCCTTGAGGAAAAGATAAACATTGACTATGTTAATCCACTATAACCTGTCACTCTGGCTTATCCTGGGGAATGCAATGTCTAAGCCAGCCTTCTAACCAATTGCAGTTCAACTCCACAGCTGGCTCTTATCCACGCACTACTGGTCAGAGTTGTCTTGGAAAGATGAGATGCATCCAGATGCGGGAAATGGATGGTGATTCAAAATGGGGTTAAAGGACCCACTTGAGCATTGTCCAGTGTGAGGCTGTGAAGTGCCTCGAAGCTAGGGTGGGTATGGAGACAGCTCCTATGCAGGTTAGGACTGAGGCTCCAGGGAGTGGACAACAGCAGGGACTCATATGGAACCAGCCATCACTCCTTATCAAACCCATGTTCCTAATTCCTCCCTGGCTCTTTGGCCACAGAAGGGTGATCGAGAGCAGCTGGATTCTACCAGGAAGTCGTCAGAACAGAAATGTGTGGCACGCTGGTCTCCGAAGCCTGAGCTGTTTATAGTGAGCTTGGGTGGGTGAGTCCTGTGACTGTGCACAGATGTGGTACAAAGCCACTTCAAAGTCTGATTGATGCTCTGAAACGTGGGACCTAGTACTTCAGCCCTGCGTCTGCTTGCTTAGCCTGATGCTGCGCAAAGCCGTGGCTGAGATGGGGAGGGGAAAATCCTGCTTAACTCTCCATGCATGAGATTAGAAGGGGAGAGAACATGTGGAGAACGTGCTTATATAGGGTCATCTCTGGCAGTGTGTGGAATGGCTGTTCTGTTGGATGTCATCATCCGTTTGTGCCATTGGAGTGCTCCGTGGGAATGGAGAAGCATCACGACTCATTACAAATTACAATCAAGACACATCGCAGTGTGAAATACAGATGCCTGGCCTCAGGTCTGCATGCTACTGCGTCCTTACTGTTGATGTTGAACAAGTCAGTGCCAAAGATCGTATGTCCTCAACAAGGACGCAGAGATTAATCTCTGACCACCAATCCAATCAAGGATGCAGAGATTAATCTCCGACCACCAATCCAATCTACCCAAACACTGAGAGAGCCAGAAAACATAAAGTCTCAAGGTGAAAGGGCTCAACGCCGCACCCATCCATTCATCTCTAGTTTTTAACTACCTTCTGTTAAATGGCTACAACCCCTGCTCAAAGTTCACACAACCACTTCAGTGCTGACCAGCCCAGGTGGCAACACAGAACACTGGTCCTGCTCCTGACCAACCCACCAAGACGAGTTGGGTCATCTGCCTGAGCGACACACTACTGCTGCATATTTACAGCAAGCCCTGGACATCAAAGGCTGTGGACATCAAAGAGATAAAGCCTGCCACAGCAATAGTCAGGCTTGCTGTCTGCTTGAATGGGAGAGAAAACCGCCACAGAAAAGAGTGGTTCTGAGCTTGTCTCTTGTAGGTGCAAAGGGAATGCTTAATTTTATCGAGCTTCTCAGAGTCCCTACCTACCTCATAGGGACCTATGAGGATGTACAGAAGTCATGGCAAACACCCAGGAAGCTGTTGGTAACTGTTGAGTGACTCCTTGTCATCAGGCTGAGGGTATGGCTCAGTGGGCGGGATTCTTGTTTTGCACACTCAAAACTGTGCATTCAAATGCCCAGGACTCACACCAAAAGTAGGAGTGGTGGTACGTCATAGCATTTAGGAGGGGGACACAGGCAGATCTTGAGGCTCCATGACCAGCCAGTCTAGCCAAAATGGGAAGCGAGCTCCAGGTTAGGTGAGAGAGCTTATCTCAAAATAACAACAATGACAATAACAATAAGAACAATAACAATAGCAATAACAATAATAATAATATAGGGAGTATTAGGAGAAGTTCTCTAGGCTGCATATACACAAAAGCTAGTGCGCCCACACACACATACACATTCTCTCTCTCTCTCTCTCTCTCTCTCTCTCTCTCTCTCTCTCTCTCCCTCCCTCCCTCCCTCCCTCCCTCCCTCCCATTGTCACGAGCCTGCATGCAGCTATCGGTATTACAAAGCACATGTTCATCTTCAAGACTGTGCACTTTTGATCAACACTTCCCCCAGGGAAATGATGTTTGCCTATCCTGTGACCCTGAAATAAATTATTCTCCGGCGAGTCACGTGTTATGGAGGGGACCCCGCCCAAACATTCTGGAAGCTCTTCTGGCTGCTCTCCCCAGCATTTCCTCACCAGCTGTGCTCATCACTCCGCAGTCACCTAGTCTGAGTCACAACTGAACTGCATGTCCCGTGGCAATCCGCTGACATCCTCACCAGACACCCAGGGGAGATTTCAGTACCACCTGGAGGTCTCCACAGCCTCAGCATCTTGGATCCAAGGCTACAAAATGGGAAAGCCATCTAGGCAGGCTAGAGACACAGTTGGAAGCTCATGTGACTTATTGAGAAGCCACTTCCCTCCTCTCCAGCTCAACCTTCAGGCATGATCACACTGGGCAGAAATGGGGAAGAGGCCCCAAGAACACAGACACACCAGGCTTGTCTCTATTGTGTGTCAAAACTTCCTGTAGCAACTTAGCTTCTCCCTGCCTGCCTACCTCCTCTGTTTCTCTCCCCCTCTCCTAAGCACTAATTAGAATATTTTGTCTGCAGGCCATCCCTTGCACGAATATATACATACACCCAACTCCCATGGGTACCTCCAATGCTCCACATGCCTCAGCTTCCTCCACCCACTTCTGTGGCCTGTTCTTACTGTGTGCAACCATGCAGGTGGCTCATGCACATACACAGACATTCTGACTGCAGACCTGGGAACATGAACTCAAAATTGAGTATAAGGGGCAATACCAAAGACCAAAACAAAAAAAGGGGGGCCTAGCTTTGTTAAATTGAGAGAAGTTGGATAGTCTAAACATTTTCTCCATCTAAAGGAACAAGGAGTGTGGAAGGGACATATTTATAGAAGAGTTCAGAACGCCAGGTCCCCAATGGATTTGTCTGGTGACAGTGTTTATTCTCTTCCATAGCCAGGAAAGGCAGAAGTAAGATTTCAAGGAAACTTGGTGCTAGAATACTACCTGCAAAACAATTTTTCAGTAGTTGATGAAAGAAAAATGTAGGCAGACAGATGCATCATTTTTAACTGTTTTAAGGGAGCCCAGCAAACTCCAAGAAAATGCAGATAGATAAATGGGAAGCTTTAGGAAAGTATTCGAGGTAATGAACAAGTAAGCAGAAAGATGGAGAACAAGGCTCCCAGCAGAAACCAGGAGCTGATCCAGCCTCCAATCAAAAGATGCATCAGAGAACTCAACACAGCCAGCTTGAGCAAGCGGAAGAAACAGCGTGCAAACTCAGACGGGTCACTTGAAAGTAGCCAATCAAAAGAGAAAGAAGAAAATTAAATAGAAAATTACAGAATCCATAACAGTCCAGGCCCGAGTCCATGACATCCCAAGAAAGACAAGGCAGAGATAATGGGAAAGAAAGATGCTCTGGGTGGAAGATGAATGTTTCCCCTAAAGGTTCATGTACCAAGAGTTGATCCTCAGAATGACAAGGTTGAGGGGTGATGTACTCTTTAGAAGGTAATCCCTACAGTAAAGTAATCAAGCGACTGGGACAGTGCTGTGAAAAGGAATTAATATAGTGTCCATCTGTCCATAACCCATAGTCCTAGTTGTATCACCAAGTGTCTCTTTAGTGGAGCACAAAACACAAGGACAGGCAGGTATGGAGTTGGGCATTCTCATGAGGAACTTAAATGTTAAAGCAAAACTCCATCCCGAGGGGAGGTCTCCTACCAGGGTGCTTCACACCGTCGTCTCTTCTTACCTGCCTTCGAGCATGGGTCCTCTGAAAGGCCCCCGTGCACCGGGCAGTATCATCAACACTGAAACGTCGTTCATTTAACCTTTCTGGTGTGAGGTTTCCTTAGATGGAGGGAGCATTACCCTACAAATCATGTTTATAACTAGTTGGTCCCGAGAACTCAGTCACAAGCCTCAGCACTTGCCAATTGCTGACTTACTCACACTTGAAAGCTGGCCCGAGAACATGTGCAACATCTTTTAAAGGCATCCTGGACCCGTCCACCCCATCCGCAAAGTGCACCCAGCAGCATTGGTTTCCACCCCAGCCAACGGCTTTGTTAAGTGACTGGGATGAGTCACGGTAGCCTCAGCTCTCTAAACAGCAGGTGCCAAACTGACCTAAACCTGGAGTGGACATGGGTCGGGCAAGAACTCACCACAAAATCGTCCACGGTCTATTCCCACGAGCCTCCATGGGCATTATTGGTTCACATTCCCAGCAATGTTTATTGAGTGTGAATCCCAATGGCTCCGTGGAGTCTGCTAATAGGTCCATGACTCGTTTAAGGAGAGGAAAATGGACATAGAGAAGAAGTCAGTGAGTCCACAAAGCTCCCAAGAGCACAGCCGTAGGGACACGCAAGTCGTACCTCATGCATGGTCAGAGCATTGGGTGTAGACAAGACTTGTAACGACTGCATTGCACAAAAGGGTTACAGGATGCATTCCAAGCCACAAACCTTGTGACAGTCACCAGCCTTCCAGGAAGGGAGCATGGTGCTAGGGGTGGAGGTGGCATGACCCTTTCTTACCAAGGTCACTGCTCTGAGGCTTTCTCTCCACCATATGTTTGCTCATTGTCATGGCACCTGCCCGCCCACCTGCCCACCCACCCACTGCCTACAAGTGGTTTTCTGGTTCTCGTTTTTCCTACAGACCAGTCTGTCATGCTTTGAGCAGCCAGTGGCAGACTGTGTTACCTACTGTGTCGGTCACTTATCTCGTGGCTTGACAAAGCATCCTGAGAAAGGCAAGTGGAGGAAGGAAAAGATGGCGGCTCGAGAGTACAACCCATCATGATGGGGGCCACGGCAGCGGGAACAGGAGGCTCACCCCTCAGCTGCACTCAGGAAGCAAAGGGTGATGAATGCTATGCTCAGCTTACTTTCTCTATATTCAGTCCATGCTCCCAGTCTACGAATAGTATCAATTAAGGGGGTGCCTTAGGGTTTCCATGACTGTGAAGAGACCATGACCAAGGCAACTCCTATAAAGGACAACATTTAACTGATGATGGCTTACAGTGTCAAAGGTCTCCATCCATTATCATCATGGAAGGAAGCATGGCATCACACATGCAGAAATGGTGCTGGAGAAGGAGCTGAGAGCTCTACGCATCTACAGACATTGTCTTAACTCCATAACAGTAGGACCTGGAGCTGAAGAGATGGCTCAACAGTTAAGAGCACTTGCTGCTCTTCCAGAGGACCAGAGTATAACGCTCAGTATCCATGTCAGACAACTCATAGTAGCCAATAACTCCAGGCCAGGCACTCCAGCATTCTCTTCTTGCATCCACAGGCACCAGTACACACACACACACACACACACACACACACACATCTCCTTTTAAAAACAAGGACTAAGAAGTCACTTACTCCAACCTTTACAAATTACAGGCTTTTTGCTGTATCTCAGATACCATAATTGTGTAGGAAGCACCCTACCCTCTACCCTATGGGGCTTCCGTGAGATCCAGAACTCCATCTCTATAGTGTGAAGGGAACCAAATCCTGAACTACGAGCATTCTTTCTAAGATATTGTTCAGCAAAGAGAGGCATTTGGCTGCTCGAAAACTGAAGACTTGATAGTTGAAGACTGTGATATTTACTAATAGGCAAGCTGTTTTCTGGATACTGGAATGGAGAAATAAAAGCAAAAAGTCAAGCGAGATTAGGGGAAAGATTTGTAATGCTTTATTTAAAGCAAAGCAGATGCAGGCTGATATGCCAGCCCTAAGGTTTGGGAGGCCAGGGTGGTAGGAATGAGAAGCCACAGCGTGGTTTTGAAGAACCCTCTGAGGGATGGAGAAGGCCTTGGATGGCTAAGAGAATGTTCAAAGGGAAAGACAGTGCTGGGAATTCGCAGGAGCATCTCATGCATTGCCTACTGTGTGAGGAGCTGGCTGACTTCCCAGGTTGACCTTTCTCTTCAACTCACCTTGATTTCATGCTCCCAAGAGTGGGAACTGGCCAAGGCTGTCACTCATCTCTCTACTACAAGATACTTCACACAAAGATGCTTGATAAACACATTCTGATCTTGAAAGACAAGCTCCAATATGTAGAGAATGAAGTACAGACGAAGGTTAGTGGGCCAAGTTCTAAAAACTTAGGCTTGAAAGTTTCTCAGTTGTTGTGTCCTGACCCTGATGTTCACAGCTTGCCTGACTTTAGCTCCCAGGACCCTGCAATGATGGAGACTATTTCTGCCAATCAATTCATTTTAGTTCCCACTCGACTGATTATAAAATGGAGAGAGGCAAGAAAGGAGAAATATATGGTGCATCTTGTTCTCTGAATCCTCACGACTCAGCATAGTCTCCTGTAGAGGAATTTTAATCCAGCAATGTGACTATTCTGGCTAAAGTACAGACATGCCCTTAGTACACACCTTTAATCCCAAACAATGAAGGTAAGGATAGCTTGTAAAAGGAAGCACCCATGTCTAATTAGGTGGCAGACAAAGCGACAAATCAAAGAAAGACTTGACAGGATAGGATACACCCAACTCTCACAAGCACTGAGAGAAAAAAAAAGAGGCTACTTAAGAGAAAGTATCACCAAGAGAGAAAAGGAGTGTGGACAGTTAGTTATACAGAGACAGGTTGTAGAAAGAGAGCAAGCTAGACACAGGTGAAGACAGAACAAGCCAGAGAATCAGAAGGATCCAGAAGATTAGAACAGATTGCCAAAGTGAATATGAGGTCAAGAGAGCAATTTGGTCAGAAGCCAAAAGATAACAGTTTGAATCAGTCAGCTTGGAGAGGAGTTTTTGAGCCATAACGGCTGAGTTGAACCAGTCAGGCAGAGTTCAGAAAGAGCTAGAAAGTGTGAGCTTATTCAGCAGTAAATCTGAAAGGATGAAAACATTCTAGACCTAGATAAGATTGTACAAGAGCTAAAAAGCTTCCAGTACTAGACCCGGGTTAGCAGACAGAGGCTGTAAGCCTTCAAGTCAGCAATTAGATCAGGCGAGTAAAAGATACTTTTACATTCTCCGTCATCTATAAAAGAGGAAACGGGTGAGAATGGGAATCTTGAATGTCTAAGATAACATACATGATTACATCTGCAAAGAAGTCATAAAACACAAGCAGATATTAACAAAAACCACCAGATCTCCAAGGAAAATTACCTACACATCACAAAAGGTACAACCATTTTGATATGTGAGTCTGGACAGAATAAATGCATTTTCTATAGTGATTTTCTCAAAGCACAGTTTCTTAACAGCTGAGATATATTTTACAAGTTATGCCAGGAAATCTAAAACAACTAGTAAGCCTAGAAAGGCTTTTTATTATTCACTTTCACTGGAAAAATTTGTTTGTAGTCATGCCTTAAAATAATCACGTAAATGTTCTCTCTGTTCTCACAGAAAGGGGAAGGAACGCAAGTGCTGGTGTTCACTGGATGCATTTGGATGGCTCCATGATGCTGAAACCAGACATCTGCCCTGCACATCAATGTGCCAAGGTCTGCCCTGCACATCAGAAGCAGCAGATGGACTACCTGGTAAGCCATTAGGACCATATCCTGAAAATCAATGCTACTCACAACAACAACAAAAAAAAATAAGGAAAATATGTGCAGCATCAAAGAGGGACTATGTGAGTCCTCTCTCCATATTTTGGTGTAGCTCCCTTCCTTCAAGTGTGGGTTGTGTTAAATGACTTATTTTTAATGAATAGAAGATGTCCAATATGATGTCATGTCTGAGAGTAGGTAACAAAATGACTGTGACTTCTGTCCTGGGGTAACCCCATCCCATTGTTCTGGGAAAGATGTACACAGTTGCTAAGATGACAACAGTCTACCCACAACTGGAGGATAACCCTCACTGACTGAGCCTTGAGATGATCACCATTCCAGACCTGTTTTCTGAAGACTTTCTGAGGTAGAAGCACTTAGCTCAGTCACTCCAGGGCCTCTGACCCTCAGTAGCTGTGAGACAAACATGGCTGGCTTTAGTTATTAGATTTTGGGTAATTTGTTATGAATCAATAGATAGTAAATATAGTTGGCTTAGTATTTTGTCGTGTTTGAAAAAATAAGCTCTAATGCTTTGGGACAATGGCAGTTGTGGGGGTGACAGCAACAGAGTACGAGGTGGGGAGAGTTAGGAGAATGGGAAAACTCTGGCATTAGCTGCTGGCATGTGAAGATGAGGCAGGGAAGAAGAAGAGACGCTCCTGGTTTGAATGTCCAGCTGGTCCCATGCTGAGGCAAGGGTCTGACAAAGCAGCAGGAGTCCTGGGAGAGATGAGGAGGCCAGGTTGGGGACACATTTGGACTTCCAGATGTGGTTAAGATAGGCGGCCGAAAACGGAAGTCTGAAGGGAGACTCTGGAGCAAGGCTCTGGGCTTGGTCTTTAGAGGCAGGAAGAAACTAAACAGAGTGTGCAGACCACCGCTGGGAGAGTGACATCATGTGTCTTTGTTTCCTGGTTTGCAAACAACAGATTGCTGAGCATAGAGATAAAGCAGCTGGAACCAGATCTTGAAATTAGTAAGTATCAGTGTAATTATCATTATTTGACATATTTGGAGGAGAGGAGACATTCCAACAGTAATGGAGCCCAGGAGCTGAACCCCAGTTCCCAATTGCTCCCCTCCTACATCCAGTGTCCTCCTCTACAGCTATTTCCAAGGGTCTCTAGAGTCAAACACAGCCTCTGCTGTTTCATATAGAACAGTAAATAGTGTATGCTAGAGCTGCAGTTTCAAGATCTGAGACATCTCAGCAAAGAAAACTTGTGCTTTTTCTACCGGAAAGAAAAGTCTGTTTTCTTAAAGAGGAGCAGGTAGAGACACTCACCTTCCCGGAGGCTTCCAAATAAGAAGTCTACAACTCAGTCAAGTTGGGGCTTGAAAAATTACAGGCACAAACGAGGCATCAGGATCAAGCCTGTCTTAGTGGAAATGCTATGAAGCAAGAGCAGCAGGTGCACACTGCCTGTCTCCAGCCAGGCGTAAATATTTCAAGATGATGACAAAGGAAGTCAGGATTGTTCTGCCCACCCCTTATTGATCAGAGGGTGGCTCCAGGCTACACTGATGGATAATGCGGCTGCTTGGTTGCCAAACTCGAGGTCTCATCAGTGGAGTGTGCTCTGTTATTTGTGACTAGCTGCTGAGACTTGCATGTATGTGAATGAGGAATAATATGACCGGTTATGACCTGTACCAGGAAAAACACAGCCTGAAGCCATTCCGATCATCAAAGAAGCCAAGACAGAGCCAGTTTGAAGTCATCCTGTATCCTCGGACATCAGGCAGAATTCTAGTTTTAATTCATCTGTGTGGGTGTTTATGGTGTGCCATTTCAGTTAGGGCCTGTGTCGGAAACAAGAGAGCAAAAGCAAGGACCATAACAGCTGTCCTTTTGGGGTTCTGCTTAGCAGGTCAAATGCTCTGATCAGTGGGTTACTTAAATAGCAGAAAAAGAGCAAATCCAAAGCTAAAATGGTATGATAACATGTAGTAGCACTTTAAGCCCATCAGAAGAAGAGCCAAGATATGTGAGTGACTTGTGATAGTCTAAAAAGGGTGAGCACCTGACTGGGAGTCAATGTCCCCAGAGGAAGAGGGCAACTGCGGGAGCATCGAGCAGTGGAGCAGCTAGAGCAACGGAGCAGCTGGAACAATGGAGCAGCTGAAACAACGGAGCAGCTGGAACAACGGAGCAGCTGGAACAATGGAGCAGCTGGAGCAATGGAGCAGCTGGGTGTGTATGTGTCTTAGTCAGGGTTTCTGTTCCTGCACAAACATCATGACCAAGAAGCAAGTTGGGGAGGAAAGGGTTTATTCAGCTTACACTTCCACACTGCTGTTCATCACCAAAGGAAGTCAGGACTGGAACTCAAGCAGGTCAGGAAGCAGGAGCTGATGCAGAGGCCATGGAGGGATGTTCCTTACTGGCTTGCTTCCCCTGGCTTGCTCAGCCTGCTCTCTTATAGAACCCAAGACTACCAGCCCAGGGATGGTACCACCCACAAGCCCCCCCCCCTTAATCACTAATTGAGAAAATGCCTCACAGTTGGATCTCATGGAGGCATTTCCCCAACTGAAACTCCTTTCTCTGTGATAACTCCAGCCTGTGTCAAGTTGACACACAAAACCAGCCAGTACAGTATGCATAGAGACACAGAGGCCAGGGAGATTGAGAAGAAAAGGGGAAAGGGGGACAGAGACAGGGATGGCCACTTTAGGGAATCGCCCCTGTCTAAGTGTGAATATGCAGAGAGGGATCGCCAGCAGACCAGAGAGTCAGAAGCAGGCTAGACACTCAGTAGGGTTTCAACCTGCAGACCTGATTCCTTTACCAAAGCATTATTCTGTGTTCTTAAAGCCTCCCACTTGGACGAGGCCCAGCCACATTGCAGATGGGCATCTACTTTCTCTATGTTTAGTGACTCAAGCATCAAGCCCACTAAAGAAATGCTTTCAAAGAAAATGCATCCTGTTCCTTAGGCAGTTTTCTGGCACCAGGATCCAGGCAGATCGGTAGATTCCAGCAACCTCCACAGTTCAGTGGAGGAAGGTTTCTTACAAGAGGTATTTCCCTGCCTTCTTATCCTTGGCTTACAGAAGAGAGTCCCCGGAAGCCCAAAGGGAGAAGCCAACAAGGTACACATTCAAAAACAGGCTGTTGCCATAGGAAACAGGGACACAATAATGGTGGGGACTCTGTGGTTCCTGGGGAATTGAACTGATAAAAGGAGGCTCGGTCCCAAGCTTGGGCTCTGAAGACATGGTGTCTACTTTAAAGAATGTTGTCGCTCTTTCTCTCAAACCAGGGGGCCTCAGCCATGAACAATGCAGCAATGGCCAAGATTAAGGCTCAGGACCTGTGCAAGAAGGAGAAGGAGCTGTTGAAACAACTGGATGATCTGAAGGTGGAACTGTCCCAGCTTCACATCGCCTAAGTGACAAGCAGTGCCGCGTTCAAACTCTCCAAGATATGAGTCCTATGCAAATCCATTGCCTGAGTCCTGGCTGTCATTAACCAGACTCAGAAAGAAAACTTCAGGAAATTCCACAAGGGCAAGAAGTACAAGCCCCTGGACCTGCGACCCAAGAAGACTAGAGCCATGTGCTGCCGGCTCACCAAGCACAAAGAGAAACTGAAGACCAAGAAGCAGCATTGGAAGGAGCAGCTGTACCCACTGTGCAAGGATGCAGTCAAGGCCTGAGATGACAGCAACAATAAAGTGCAAGACTGGCAAAAAAAAAAAAAAAAAAAAAAACCATTGTCATTGTCCTTTAAAAGCAAAGGTGACTCAACTCATATATTCCTTCAGCTTGATCCTCTCCCCACGAGGTCATTCCAGTATAACTACTACACCCTACATGGATGGAGCTGAACAGTTGCTAGGACACCAGATGACTCTCCCAGGACAGATGGTCCCAGAAAAAGCATGCTTGGGAAGGAAACACCCATTCTGAGTGGACCAAGGAGCCAGCATCATCCACCAGCCACTCCCAAGGAAGCCCTTGACAGGGGGATTTGGAAGATGCTGTGTTAATGCTCAGAATGAACACAGAGGGAGGCTAACCCTGCTGTAGTGGGTTGGCCTGATGCTGTTTGTATGCTAATGCTAATATTGGGCCCCCAAGACCTGGTTGTCCCGGGGACGAGAGAATCTGCAGGTAGAACCAAGTGACACTATGTGATCTTGCCCCAGTGTCATTTCTGATTGGTAAATCAAGATGCCAACAGCTAATAGCTGGGCAGAAGAGACATAGGTGGGGTTTAAGAGTCCCAGGCTTGGGGTCAGAGGAGAACTATGAGGGGAAGAAGAAGGCAGAGGAGGAAGGAGAAGAAGACACAGTGGATTAGGGAGTCATAAAAACGTGGCCCTGAGGGCTGGCCAATTGGAATTAAGAGCAGCCCAGATGGAGCACAGTTATAATTTGGGGTTATCGATTGGAAGGAGGTTCTAATAGTTTAGAGGGTAGGTATCTGCCCAATCTTGCACCTCTAGTGCTGATTAAAGCTTATTGCAAATATAAAGGTTATATGTGCCTTTTATCTGGAACTAAATGGTCAAAGGCAGAGTAGAAGACCTGGACTGGGATTAAATAACTTCTATAACACCCTGTAATCCAACTTTTTCCTCTCCTTGTCCTGGCCAAGTTCATCCTTTCTAAGACAGGACCCTCTAAGTCCCTTGACTGTCACAGGCTTTGCAGTATCCCATCACAGGAGGCCATCTGCCCCAGGGACACAATGACATTGCTTATCACCAAAGCTCTGTGGCCATGCTCTTAACGTATTTTATCAAAATAAAAAAAATAGACACAGAGGACATATGAGGAGAAGACTTGTTGTTGTTCTCTGGACCCAAGGCCCTTTCTGACGTACATGTCTGACCCAAGGCCCAATCTGCCCCCAGCCGTAGACTTATCTGCAAATGACTCATGTGGCTGGTCAGAGGGTAAGCAGGCATCTCTACAGGAACCTTCCCATGGCCTCTGTGTGAATTCTTGCCCCTGTCAGCTGATGCAGCCATGTCCCCACCAAGACTCATTTCCACCACTCTGCTGACCGTCTAGTCTTCTCCAGGCAACACCTGCTCCCATCCCCCCTCTGATTCAACATGCTCGCCTCCAGCTCTGGTGTGTGGTTCTTGCTGTTTCCCAGCCTCCCCACCCCCACCCCCCAAGCCCGCTCAAGTGAATGTCCTTGGCTAACTGCCCAGCTCTCAGCCCACGGCTTGCTTTTCTATGATCCAGACTGTGATAGGGGTCTCATGGGAATTTTATGATAATAAAGTTAGCATTTATAGAGTACTTTGATGCAAGAGGTGCAAGACTGAAACATTTAACACTTACAGAGATGCTACAAGGTAGGTGATTTTCTTTCCCTCACGGGGAGGATGAAGAAACTATGGCAGAGACACTGAAGGGGTTTGTTGACAGCCTGTAATCTGGAACTGAGGCAGAACTGAGATCAGATCTCAGATCTGTACTGTTATCTGCCTCTTTTTATTCCGCATTTTCTCCTCCTCACCTCTCCTTAATAAGGCTCATTAAGCCAGCAGGAGGTAGGATAGGGAAGGGAGAACTTTGCCAGCACCCTGAGAAGGACACTGCGCATGGACTAGAGTTGTTGATTACAGAGTAGGGATGAAGAGACCGTGCATCTGTCAGGATTCTGCAGCAGAACATGTACAACAAATGAATGTGCTCGTTCTTATAAGAGCATGTATATTGTTTTGAGAGGGGTTATTCACCTGTCACGCATGCCTGTTACTCAGACCCAGGGGCATAAGAATGTCCTTGTGCTCTTTGTAGTCTCACACTGTTTTTATTTTCAGTGATTGCTATAGGAGTTGGGAGATTCCATCTGGTCTGGTTAGAAATGTCTAAGGAGTATACATTATCCCTGATTCAGTGAAGTCCCGCGCAATAGCAAGCAGTTCAGTGGCCAGGGTGGAGGAGTGGGCGGGACTCTGAACCTAGATCGTCTGAAAAATGTATTTCCACACCTTCAGGTTTGCACAGTACACTATTATCCAGGAGGTAGGTCGCCTAAGCCTGGGGGGAGGGGGAAGGGGCAGGGGGATGATGGCGAAGGAGCAAGTGGTGGTTGATTTTGACTGACAGCCTGTGTGAATGAAGAGACACCTGGAAAACCTAGAAGATACTTCTGAGTGTGTCGGTTCCAGGGTTTCCAGAGAGAGCTGGCACAGGCTAGTGAACCAGGGGTCAGGGTGACACTTGTGCTGAATATGAGTTAAGTTGGGCTCACGGGCGGAACACAGAATAGAAGGGAAGGTTCCGTTCTCACACACTTGACTCTTCTTGAGTTTTTGTTGTTTGCTCTAGTCTGTTGCCTTCTGTATCCCACGCCCGAGAGGATCTGATGCCAGATTCTTCAGCATGAACGTGTACTGGTGGCTCTTCAAAGGGTGGAAGAGGGCGGGGCTACGTCATTACTTCCGGCTCTCCACCTAAGCAGGTCTGGTGTCCCTGGCTCTTTGCTTCGGGACCACCCCATCCACTCAGGTGACCACTCCAGTCACATGAGCTGCTAATACCGGCCCCCTTTTCTCTGATTTAAATGTTGTATTTCTTAAATATTTCATTAATTCTTTGAGAATTTCATACATGCAAGTGTTTTTAATCAACTAATTTACTTTGTGAGGATTTCATAATGAATATTTTATTTACATTATCCACCTCCTAAACTCCCCTTGAGCCAGTCCCAATTCCCTTTCAAATTCATGGCCTCTTATTCTATATTATTATTGTCATACACATAAACATATGTATGTATGTGTGCATATATGTATCTGTATATATGTGTACATGTATATATGTATATTAGATATGTACACATGTATATATTATGTATTGTATATATGTAATGTATGTATATATATGTTATATGTGTATGTATATACATATATATGTATGTGTATGTATGTATATATGTGTGTGTGTATATATATATGAAACCTGCTGAGTTTATTTAGTGTTGATCCTATATGTTTATGTTTAGGGATTAAATAACTTGTTAACTAAAGGGCTTGTTAAGACTGATTTTTTTTCTCCCTCAGCAGCCATTAGCTGCCTATAATTCTTAATCTAGGAGTGGGACCTCATGGAATTTCCCCCTTCGTGTTGGCATGTCAACCCATGTTATCCTTATCTGGGTCTTGCTTAAGCACCTATCTTGTAAAGGCTTCCTGAGTGTAGGTTCCCCCACATATACGGAAGACAGAGCCTCACCACAGACATGCTGGCTCTCCCGTTTTTATACTCTTTGCACCCTGTCTTCCTCAGTGTCTCCTAGTCTAGGTCTAGAGGTCGGGAGGGTTGTGGATGTATCGGTTGGGGTAGGGCAGCCCATTTGCAATGTCCTCTGTTATTTTTACCAGTTGTGACTTTCTGTAATACCTCTGTTTGTGACCAAAAAGAAGCTATTTTGACGAGGCATGAGAACTACACTTATTTGGATTTATAAGTATTTAGATCACAGTTAGGGATTCTGCTGGTGTAAGCAAGTGTCAGCAGAGGGTTCTCCTCCAGGGTCCTCTGCCTCATCAGCCACAGGTAATGGGCCAAGTTTACAGTCTCAGGCCTGATTTCCCACTTGCTGAGAAGGCCTCAAGTTCAAGTAGACAGCTGAACTGTTGGTTGCCGCCAGCATACATGTGCCAGTCTTGTACCTCAGGGGATAGCTTGCCATTCTGATCACAGTTCCTAGGCTTCTTAGCGAGGTAAATGTGCTGATTGTTCAACACAAGCTTGCAAATGACCTGGATTAAAATGGAGAGATGGTGGCCCTTCCAGGTGGCTCAGCAAATCAAGGCACATGACGTGAAAGCCCAGCGAATTGAGTTTAGACCCCTGAAGCCATTACATTAAAGCAGAAAGTGTCAGGGAAGTTGTCTTCTGACCTGTGCTTTCTCACACAGTAACAATGCACCGTCTATCAGAGTCTATTTTCTGTCTTCTATGTGGTGTCCCTAAATTTTTTGCTATTTCTTTGTCTTAACAGCACATTCAAAAATAGGAAGAAAAAAGACCCAATATTTCCACTACCTTTAATATTGCCACTTCCAAATGAGCCTTGATGTTCAAATTCTCTGAACACTGCAGACCACACAGATTTGGTAATCACAGCCAAGAGAGAAAGTAAATGATTCAGAGGGTACTTTAAATGATGCATACCTTCACTGGGAAATCTTTCTGCTGTGCCTGTATTATTAAGTTCTGTTTTTAGCTTCAGATTGAATTAAAACATTATCTTAGTAATAATACAAAAATAAGTGCTGATTGTTTCCGGGCCAACTTGCACAGTTCCTTCCAGTGTGAAGGCTAGTCCTCAGGAAGGGGGCTCCCAGGTCTGATCCAGCTCAAGTCCTATGACTGCGGTATGTGGGCTCTTCGATTATAAAGTCTTACTTTTCATTTCTGGAAAGCAAACACTTGGGTGCCCGGTACGCAGGGGCCAGGAGATGATATCAGACCCCCTGGAACTGGAGTTATAGATAATTGCAAGCTGTTGCTCGGGTGCTGGGAACTAAACCCAAGTCTTCCACAAGAGCAACAAGTGTTCTTAACTGCTGGGCCCCCAAAGATCCATGTTTTTAAAATGTGTTTTCCTTGTGATATACTCAGTAAGTTTTACGCTTTCTTCCTAGAGGCTGAGAAAGACCACATGACTAGAACAACATTGCATCTGGGAAACAATTTATGCTGAGGATTAGGGAGGTCCTTACAAGTTTGTGTGCTATACAACAAAGTATGATCAGCAGGTCTGGTCTTATGAAAGGGCGCACATAGAATTCTGCACAAACATGTACAGGATAGATTATCCAACATCATGGCCATAATTGCCTCATGAGCAAGTTGGCTGGAGCTTTGGTCACAGTAACTCATACAAAGAGATGTTGGGCACAAAGACTGATGCCCCTTCTTGCTTCAGACAGCTCAGTAGCAACCATGGGGGCAAACAAAGTCCAATTTACAAACACAGAGAATAAGTGCAATCACTTAGCTGCATGAAGAGTGTTGTCTTTTCCTTTCAGATCAGCCTACCAACCGCCTCTATTTGGACCTCAGTAAACTTTCCAACAGCTGTGTTCCTTTTTGTCCCTGGGATCAGGAAGTGAGCATTACATGTGGAATTGCTTCCTATTGTGTCTCCTGTCTCCTTCTCCTCTTCTGGGAAGATGTCCCACATAAAGGATCTCTACCAAACTTCATTTCCAGGCACTTGTTTTTCTTTAAGAGAGGGGGGGAGGGAGAGGCAGAGAGAGAAAGGAATAGAAGTCTACAGATTTCTCTCTGCAGGCTTAATGAGAAAGCCTGTCTGAAACACACCCAGTTCCTGCTCCCAAATAGTTTCCTCTGTGCATTTCTCTCTGTGTGTTTTATTCTAAATGGAGCCAGGCTTGCCACAAGCCAGAGACTGCTTCCTTTCTGAGTCCATCCTAGAGACTATGTCTACTCTATAGGCTACAAGCTCAAAAAGAGTAAGCCCCTCCTCCCAGCCCTAGTGTGCCAAGTGTCACTAGATGACATGTTCATACAAGTTCTCCCTTCATGCTACTCACAGTCTTAGAAATCTCTGCTACGGTCCTGGAAGCCTTGACACACACCATACACAATTGTCAAAAAAAAAGCCCTCATCTCAGGGAGGCTTGGCCACTGTCATGACTTCTCCTACCTTAGGGTCTTGCCTAGCAGCAAACTGAGGCATGCTCAGAACGGATTAAGCTTCAAATAGGAGGCTGATGGAGCAAGCCCCTTATTTGCTTAAGAAGCATAGCTCCACCTGACATTAATAAGTGAAATGAAGGCTGATCAGTATTTAAAACAACCATACAAATTGGGACATGCTCATTTAGTCAAGAGAATGTGAAGCGAAGCCAGGGGTTGGCAATAAATGAACTGCCTGAGGCCAGCTGTTTCTCTCTCCTTTTTTTGTGAGATATTCACAGTAATCAGATTTTTGGAGAAGACAGGCTTCAACTTCTCCCAATGAACTTATAATCCCTTTGTGTTGTAACAAAGAGTTCACAGGAGTGTCAGTCAAAAAATGTGGGCATCTGCAAACTCAGTGGGGTCGTCTGCCAATTCTGCAAATGTCCCCCCCAAAAGGTAGATGAATCAAATAGCAATAATTTTTTAATATGTCCTAGATAACTTGGGTGTGTACTACAGACATTGTCTCGCTTAATCTTCATTAAGCCCCGAGCTATCTTAGCATTTCCATTTTTGTATAGTACTAACCCGAGATGCTCAAAAAAAGATTAAACACCACCAAAAAAGACATACCAAGCTGGTGAGACAAAGATTCAACTCCTGCTTGACAGCAGGCTCTGTAATCCATGTTCTTGATTCCTAAGATTATAAATAAAGCTCAGTTAACCAGGATCAGTCATCCAGTATTATCATCAACTGTGTGAACAGCTTATGCTAGCTGGTTACATAGTTGCAATGACAGTGTTACATTCCCTATGAAAGATACAAAATAACACTGAGAGCAAGTGATACCCTGCCAGTCCAAGCGAGAATTAGACAACCCATTGGTAAAAACTAAAACAACAACAAACCAAATTACAACCCAGGTTAATACACATTCTATTGAATATGTATCATTCAATATGTATTATATGTATTATTCCTAACACGTATAGGCAATCCCTACACGATCAAACATTCTTTAACACTGCAATGAACTTGCAATGAAGCTGGTGTGTCTGTCACATGAATACTTCCATCTGAACATCTTAGGATGCTTAGAATTCTGGTATTAAGACCAGTCCTTGGGATGCAAAGAATATGGAGAGGACAAAGAAATGGGAAGAGCCTCTGGCTAATCCCAGTCTCCCTCTGGCTTTGCTCCCTCACCCTTGAAAATCCCTCCCACTACATTCCTGGTTCTTCTTTGAGAAAATACACTCAGGAAAGAAGGAAGGGAAAAGAAATAATGGGACAGGAGAAGAGATAAAGAAAGAAAAACACAGGTTAATTTAAAAAAAAAAAGGAAGAAAGAAAGGATAAGTGGGCAGAGAATGGCTAAGAACACTTACTGCTCTTCTAGAGGACCTGAGATCAACTCCAGCCCCCAGTGTCTGGCAGCTCACAAGCACCCATAACTTCCAGCTTGTGAGGATCTGCTGCCCTCTGCAGGGACACTGACACACACACACACACACACACACACACACACACCCCATACACTCACAAAGACCAGACACATAAATAATATATATGTTCTTTAAATATCTTAAAAAGAGGCTAGGAAGACAGTTGCACAGTAAAGAGCACTTGATGCCCATCCAGAAGATCCAAGTTCAATTCCCAACACCCATATCAGGCAGCTCACAACTATCTGTGACTCCAGTTCCAGGGTTTCTGGTGCCCTCCCCTTGTCTCTATGGGTATAATTGCATGTAGATGGTACCTAGACATACATACAGGCAAAACACTCAAATCCATTTTTAAAAAATCAGAATGGAGAAGAATTGAAACAAACTTCCAAGTATCTTGACCTCACTCTGAAGCTAAAGAAGTAAAATAGCCACCCAATGAGGCCTCTCTTCCTTCTCAGCAATGTCAATAGATGTCTGTTGTAACACTTTCTTGTTTGAAGACAGAAACCAGGCAGAAGGAAGTAAGCAGGGACTTCAAGGAGGGTTGCATAAAATCCTAATATAACAGGTGCTTTTGTGCTTCCTGGTGATGTGACTGTCTGTGACATTGCCCCGTTCCATCTCTCATTCTTCCAAGGAAGGGTTCTCAGCACAAAACCTGTTCATCTAACAGGGTCCATGGACATACAAATCTTGGAAAGTGTAAAATGTGATTTTCCCCCCGTGATTTTTCTGGGGAATGACTCTGGAGTTCCCACCAGCATCTCCTGAGATTCCCCAAGCCCACTGTGGTGGTTTGAACATGCTTGGCTCAGGGAGTTCTTGGCCCACTACTTGGAGGTGTGGCCTTGTTGAAGTGAGTATTGCCTTGCTGGAGGAAGTGTGTCACTGTTAGGGCAGGCTTTGAGACCCTCCTCCTAGCCTGGATGTTAAAGTCCTCTCTCCTGTTTGCCTTCAGAACAAGCTCCTGGCTTCCATTGGATGAAGATGTAGAACTCTCATCTCCTCCAGCACTCTGCCTGCCTGGACTCTTCCATGCTTACCGCCATGATAATGGACTGAACCTCAGAGCCTATAAGCCAGCCCTGATTAAATACTGTCGTTTATAAGAGTTGCCTTGGTCATGGTGTCTAATCACAGCAATGGAAACTCTGAGACACAAGGATCAAGAATCAGAGCCAGGGCAGATGTGGTTGAGAAGCGTGTGCCTTCAAGTTGTCATGAAGTAGCATCTTGCAAATCTTTCTCCAAGTACTTTCCTTTCCCCAGAGGACAGAGCAGCGACTTTATCAGGCTTTCAGAGTTACTTCCAGGCAGACATCCATATCCTTTATCCTTTAACCATTTCTCTAATGATGAGGTTTGTAGTTTCTCACCATACACCAGCTGCTGCTATGTGTGATCACAATGCTCCATCCAGAGTAAACGTCACCTAACACTATGGAGGAAAGAGACACTGCACATCTTCTTTTGCAAACGATGCTTTTGTCAGGATGTCCCGACATCTCACAGGTATGTAACTCTTTGTTTTGTACTCAGTGTTTTTTGGCAGGTAATATTTCAGATCTTTCTATGTGAGTTACTGTCTCCTGCATCTACAATTGCTTTAGGGAACATTAAAGGGAAAAATTGTTATTTATCTCATTTAAATTTTATGATGCTGGATTGGTAATTGGGTAGCTTAGGAAAACACATAGGGGTCCAGATTTCTCCCAGCTTCACGCCACTCATGGTAGTATTTATCTCCATTAAAGGCCTGTCTAAGTTGCTGGCTTCGATATTGGCCAGATATTGGAGGTTCCTCCTGTTGGTTGCCAGTATAGGTTGATCACAAATTGGTGCTTGTCTTATACCAAACTAATCAGCTCGCTGTTGGTCTAACCGACTAGAGGAGACTCTGATCCACATTTCTCCATCTTGGCAATTTAAGCAGCATAAGATTATAATGTTGGACCCCACGGTCATGAGAACAGGAAAGCTGGTCCCACCCTTCCCTGGCTGCAGAATTCAGGTGAGAGCAGGCCCTGTACCTCTCCTGCTCTCTGATGAGCTGACTCTGATGGCAGGGGTATAGGTGGGCTGGCCCCGAGGACAGGATATCAGGAGAGCTAGTCCTGCCTCTTGACAGGGGAAGCATTGGGTGAGTGAGCTAGAGCAGGGCTAGAGAATTCACCCTGCTGGTGCAGGCACGGGAAAGCTGGCAGGGTAACCAATTCATCTACCTCCTAGACCCAGATCCAAGGCTTTGAGTTGGCCCACCCCATCTATGAACTGCTGGAGCACGTAAAGGGGCCAGTCCTGGAGATCCAAAGCTACAGGATCTCCATGATACAGAGTAAAACAGGACAGACAACCAGGAGGAGTCCTAGTGAGGATTCGGTATTAGTGTGGCGGAAGCCAGAGACCTCGAATCACACCAATGACTCATTAAAATGAATATTTACAGGTGAAGAGGTGAGGACAGGGGAATATACTGTGGGACACACTGTGAACACACTGTGACACACTGTGAACATACTGGGAGACACTGTGGGACACACTGTGGGACACACTGTGGGACACACTGTGAATGCACTATGAGACAGTGTGAGACACACTGTGAACACATTTTGACATACTGTGACACACTGTGGGACATGTTGTGAGACACACTGTGAGACACACTGTGAACACATTTTGACATACTGTGACACACTGTGGGACATGTTGTGAGACACACTGTGAGACACACTGTGAACACACTGTGAACACACGGTGGGGCACACTAGGAGACACACTGTGGGACACACTATGAACACACTGTAAACACACTGTGAAAACACTGTAAACACACTGGGAACACACTGTAAACACACTGGGAGACACATTGTGAACACACTGTAAGACACTATGACACACTGTGAAACACACTGTGAACACACTGTGACACACTGTTAACACACTGTGGGACACACTGTGAACACACTGTGACACACTGTGAACACACTGTGGGACACACTGTGAACACACTGTGACACACTGTGACACACACTGTAGGACACACTGTGACACACTATGGGACACACTATGACACTATGGGACACACTATGGGACACACTGGGCAACAGTGCAGCTTCCACAACAAGATTTTTTTGTTATTGTTACTAATTATCTCTCTTTTTTTAATTTTATATCTTATTTCATTGTCTTTTGCAGGGGGCATGACAAGGGTGACGGCTGGGTACAAAGGGACAGGGAGATGAGTGGGAGTGGGGTGCGTGATACGACAGTCACAAAAAATCAATAAAGAGGTTTTTTTTAAAGATTAAAGATTAAAATTCTGTCTTCTGGATATGATATGTCTGTAGTTAACTGTGCAAGATGGATCTGGCTGAAACTCCAGCCTAGAAGGGGAGATACTCTCCAGGCCCTGCTCCTTACTGAGGAGTTACTGGCAGTTGATAGCTTCAGGAAGGTAGGGGAGGATCATTCTTTTTTGAGAATGTGGCCACCAGTAGGCTCTCCATGCTACAATAGATGACTCTGCAACTCATGCACACATGGGCAGCACTAGTTAGACTTCGTGGGTATCTTAGGTGTCTTAGATACTCTTCTATTGCTGCAATAGGCCATCATGACCAAGACAACACATAAAAGAACACATTTAATTGTGGGTCATTATCCCATGGGGTCCATGACCATCATGGCAGGAGTCATGGCATGAGAGCAGTAGCTGGGAGCTTACATTTTGATCCACAACCAAGAGACAGAGAGTGCTAGCTGGGAATGGCATGAGCTTTATGAAACCTCAAAGTCCACTCCCAATGACACATCTCCTCCAACAAGATCATATCTCCTAAACCTCCCCAAACAATTCCACCAGCTGTGGATAGATTATTTAAACAACCACATTGGGCATCCCAGTTAGCCTTAATTGTCATTGACAGTGCCAAGAGTCATATGAGAGGAGAAGGATCAATTGAGAAGTTGTCTAGATCAGATAGGCCTGTGGACATGTTGAGACAAGTGTTGCCTTGGTTGTTAACTAATGTAGGAGAGCCCATTGTTGGAGGCACCATTCCTTAGGCAAGAAGTCCTGGGATGTTTAAGAAAGCTAGCTAGGCATGTGTTAGTGAGGGAGAGCCAGCAGAGAGTGTTCCCCTGTGGTTTCTGCTTCAAGTTCTTCCTTGATTATTGCCCTCAATAATGAACTGTGTGTAGCCTGGAAGCATAAGCCAAATAAACTCTTTCCTCCTTTCCTCCTCTCAGCTGTTTTTGGTTGTAGTGTTTGTCACTGCAACAGAAAAGTTAACAAAACCATAAGTTGGTATCAGAAGTGGGGTTGTTCCCTGATCAAATGGCTTTTATGCCTCAAACTTTTTTGTTGGAAGACTGTGGGGGTGTTTGGGACCTTGGGCTAGAAAAACTGTCGGATTCTTGGAGTGTAATGAGCAGTTGTTTGTTGTGGGGGCTTGGAAGATACAAAGATTCTGAGAGAAATGTGGACTATGGAGGCCTGCACATTAAACTTCAAAGGAGAAAACAGGGTGAGGGTATGATCGTAGTCCAAGAATTAAGAAAACTTATTTTAAAATACATACAAAAAATTAAGATATTTTCTTCAAAAGATACTGCACTGTGACAGGGGAAAGAAAGAGAGAGACAGAGACAGAGACAGAAGGGAGAGAGAGATCACAGTTTACATATGGGAGAAGCCAGTTGACAGAAGGACCTGGACCTCCTCCACATTGAGGATGCATGTAAGGGACAGAGCATGGGCAGAAAAAGCACACAATACGCAAAGGAGGAAGCGGGAGAACACATGTGCTGTGTAAATAAACTACAAAAGGTAACAACTCTCAACCTGGGGCTTTTCGAGCCTCGGTTCTATGGGCTCTCTAGCCCATCTCCATTCTTCATTCTTGGGAGTGCCTTTCTTCTTCCTAATAAACTGTTTCAGAACTGTGTGTGATGGCACACGCCTCTAATCCAGCACTTGGGAGTCACAGGCTAGAGGATCTCAGTGAGTTTGAATCCAGCATTGTCTACATAGCAAGTGCCAGGACAGTCAGGGCTACTTAAAGAGAGCCTGTCTCAAAACACACATAAACACACACACACACACATCTCCTAAAAAAAAAAAAAAAAACCTGTCTTGATTCCTATCTCTCTCTAGGTGTCTCTGATCCAATTCTTTGTTATGGGCATAAGAAATCCCAATGGGTGCCCTTTCCACTCAAACTCATGCCTAGAATAACCAGGGTACAAATCAAGTCATCCATGGGGTACCAACATCACTTCTCCCTGTTACTTCTTTTTTGTTTTGGGGGGGGAGTTGTTGTTTTTTTGTTGTTGCTGTTTTTGTTTTGGATTTGGTTTTTTTCGAGACAGGGTTTCTCTGTATAGCCCTGACTGTCCTGGAACTCACTCTGTAGACCAGGCTGGCCTCGAACTCAGAAATCTACCTGCCTCTGCCTCCCAGAGTGCTGGGATTACAGGCGTGCACCACCACCACCCAGCCTCCCTGTTACTTCTAAGTTATCACTTCCTCCATCTGTAGACACTGTAGCTGTCTCCATGGTAACCATCTAACATCACTTTTCCTTCTTACCAGTAGCAAGCAAATGGAGAAAGACTCAGAGATATTAAAGGAGACAATACTTTGACCTTTGCCCTCCAAAGTCAGCAAGGTCAAAGGGGACCATGGGTCCTCTCTCAATACGGCCTGTCACTCTGCCAAGTTCTTTTGTTCAGAGAGGCCATGGAGATTTCACAAGGTGCATTCTACAGAGGGTCAACATGATGAAACTTTCCTCAGTGCTCCCACAGTCAAGTCAGACCTTTGGCTCATTATAGCATAGACCAAACAACTGGCAGGCAAACAGGTGGCTTACAGAAACATCCCAAATGTGACCAAGCCTGAGGACTGAGTCCTCAATGGGCTCTGATAG
Organism: Apodemus sylvaticus; assembly: GCF_947179515.1. NCBI lineage: Eukaryota > Metazoa > Chordata > Mammalia > Rodentia > Muridae > Apodemus > Apodemus sylvaticus. The sequence goes on from NC_067494.1 coordinate 41,064,039, forward strand.
TAAATGGAGGAGGGAGAGGAGAAGGAGGATGATGAAGGAAGCTGTAGCTGTTAAATTTGGCCCCCTGCATGGTCTTAAACACCCAGTAGGAAGCATAACCAATAACTAAAATGATTGGTATGTTTACTTAATAGTCCAAGGGATCCTTAAGGCCTTATAAGATGCCATTTGGACAACTCTTTGGAACTAATGATTTTCTTCTTAGTAAGGAGATATTGCCTAGATACAGAACATCATGAACTTGACTCAATTCAAGAGTGCTAGAGAAGGCTCCGGGTGTGGAAGAAGAGGGGCCAACTCACTTAGGTGCGCAACCTAAGCTCTTCCTTGTTACATGCCTTGTTTAATTTGAGGACAGAGTTGTGAGCTCATATGGACCATAGAGGAAGGTTCTTTGCCAGAACATTCTCCTTTGTTTTCTTGGTTTCTTTTTCCTTAACTCTGGCCAGAAATGAAATTAAAAAAACAAAACCTTGGCAAGAAATGAATGACTTTGTATTGCCAATCACGTCCCTTAGAAAGACAGTGAAAAGGTATTCCCTGCTGAGAGGTGTCTGGGTCTCAACTTCAAAGACAGGAGTCGTTGAGGAGCCGCTGGTCCTTGCCTGGGGTCACAGGGACCCAGGACCCATGGCAGGACTTAAAAGCACAGCTGACTGTGGGGACTAGGTGAAAGATTATTTCAGCCCAAGAAACATGTGTGGTATTGAGTCCAGAAAACGGAGCAAGCAATGAGAAGCGAGATTGAAAGTTTGCACTGGCTGGAGAAGTAGTGAAAGCAGCCATCTCTCCGGTCCCTAAAGAGGCTGTTCTCTGAGAGGTGTAGGGTCACAGCTTACTTCAACATTCTGATGATCCTAGGGGTACCGAACCTTAGCTTCACAGATGAGAAACCTGAGAGCAAGAAGGGGAAAGGCTTCCTCAGTCATCAAAGGCCTTTAGAAGACAGCCGAGAAGTTTCTCTGGACCAGGAGAAGAAGGGTTTATGTAAATGAGAACCCACAATTTATTGCTCTCTGGTTGCTTCCTCTAGGTACTTAGTGGATGTTAGGAAAATATTATCAAAGGATTATGACCGCTGCTTTTCCAGAGGTTGAAAAGTCTCGCTTTGGAGCCAACCTATAAAGCCTGCCAGTTGAGCCTGCAAAATCTGGAAAAATCCCATTCTGGCAACCCATTCAGAAAAACACCCAGGAATCAGGACTTCGTGTGCACAGGGGTTGGTTTCTCTGCATTCTCAGGGGGCACCTGAGGATATGTGTTCGGTGGCAGAGCTGGCTATGGCTTCAACTCCACCACCTGGGGGTGGGCTCACACTGCTCCTAGAAGGTATGAATGAGTGAATTTCTCAGTTGTGCCAAGTCATGAAAAATAAAGAAGGGTTGTTTTGTTTGTTTGTTTTTCATTTTTTTGGTGACTCTAGACATCAGGGCAATGTTAATCAAATCTAATGACAAAGAAAACACATTTTTAAAAATTATTTCTACATTGGGTGGATGTGTATTTATGTAAGTATATAAGCATGTGCATGCCATGGCTGGTACCCAGGTGCAGGTCAGAGAACAACCTTTGGGAGTTGGTTCTGTCCAGGGTTGGGCCCTGGGTCAGATAAGAGACTGTCCCGGAGAGCCAGGCAGGGCTGTGTAGTCCCACAGCTTAGTGACCCCTGAGCCAGGATTTGTGTGCACATTAGTGAAGTTATACCCTCTCTCCTCTTAGAAGTTGGAACTTTCTAAGGTAGAAAACGCGAGGTTGCCAACTCACCTAAATCTGTTTATTTCCCCCAGGCAATCAATCAACTGGGATGACTGAGATCTTAGAAAATGAAATCTTCAATTGGATGGCTATTAAATGCATAATTCTGTAAAATGTAATTTTCAAAAGAAAAACACTCTCTCTGCTTCCCAAGCCAGAAACTAATCCAGAAACAGAGGTGGGGGAGAGCCAGTCCCACGGCGCAGTTCTCTTTATAATGGCAGATGCCAAAACCCCAACACAAGGAAAACCTAGGTAATCTACTCTGTCTTGACCTTGCGCCTTAACCCCAATCACTGAGGACAGTCACACAGCCTGGATACTCACAATAAGGCAGACCTCACTGTGGTCCTGTCTCTGTGTATCTCGTAAGTGTACAACAGGAGAACAGATCCTTCCCATTTAGGAGTCACCCTGATGGGCTGAAGAGATGACTCAGTGGGTTAGAGCACTGACTGCTCTTCCAGAGGACCTGGGCTTGATTCCCAGCACCCACTTGCCACCTCATAATGATCTGTAAGTCCTATGGGGACCTATGCTGTCTTCCAGCCTCTATGGGGAAAACGCACACATACATGCATATATACATACATACATACATACATACATACATACATACATACATACATACAAGCAGAACACCATACACACAAAATAACAGATGGATGGGTGAATGGGTGGGTAGATGAGTGGATTAGATAGATAGATAGATAGATAGATAGATAGATAGATAGATAGATAGATAGATAGATAGATGGATGGATGGTCTCCCCACTACCATATGAACCGTGAGGTACATTTGTAGCCTGCAATTCAGAAGCATGCGTCACTGTAGTCTGCCCACAAGCTAGGCACAGGAGTGTTCAGAGATACATGAGCAGCTATTTCACCCAGGAAGTTCACAGTCCATCAGCAAGGACTGAAAAATGAATCTTTCTTTGGAAACTGAAGACTATCTAGAAGCTCACCGTTCATCAGTTTCTAGTTTCTTTTAAGATCTGAGGACCTGATTATTTTTCTACTTTTGTTTGTGACTGTCAGAGTTTATTTTCTTATCGGTATATGTGTTAAGCACATTCTCTCTTCCACCTCCACCATCCTTTCTTACCCAACTTCTCTCCTTTATCCCTTTAATTCCCCTGAACAATCTCACTTCTACTTTTATAAAACCTATGTACATAAACTTTAAGGACTACAGCTGAGGGAAAACATACACTAGTTGTCTTTCTAAGCCCAGTTTGATTCACATAATGTGACTGCCTTCAGTGCATCCAGTTCTGGAGGATTTTTCAGACCATAATTCCTACAAGAAATATCTGGAACTGTGTTTCTGGTACAGTGTCTGAAGAGTGAAACTGCTATAGTGCGCACACACGCGCGCGCGTGTGCACACACACACACACCAAATAAAACAGTAAACAAATAGAGCACATACTTCCAGATTCATGGAAACCAGCAAGGTGGAAAGAGGAGATCTGTCTGCAGGGTTTGAGGACTGTATCTCGTAGCTTTCACCAGAAAGACTTAATGATGTGGGGCTGGGATGCTTCCTTCCTATTAGCAGGATGGCTTTGCCAGAGGCTGACAGGTCTGTTGTCAAGGTTGGGTGTGCTTTGAGGAGTGCCTTGGAATTCAACTAACCAGGGTGAATTGTTAGAGCTCAGAGTGGGTTGCCACACATTCTGTCTAGAGTTGTTCCCTTCCCCCCTCACAGACCTGAGCAGAACTGACTGCCCGCATTGGAGTGAGGTATGAGACAGCTTTTCCCTAAGCTATGCATCTGCGACAGCACAGTACACATTCCCAGTGTGTCTTCTTTTCCTTTTCCTCCTTCTTTTTCTTCTTCTTTTTCTCCTCCTCCTCCTTCCTGCTTCCCTCCCTACTCTCTCCCTGTGTGTGTCTGCCTTCCCTCTCTTTCTCTGTCTTTCTTTTATATCCCATCATTCACCCTCGCTCTTTCATTCTGTCTTTTTTTTTTTTAATCTTGGATTAGCCTCCAAACAGTCTTAGACTATGTGTGTTAGTGTGTGCCTGGAATCCCAGCACTCAGGAAATGGAGGCACAGGGATTGCTAGAAATTTGGTGCCAGCCTGGTCTATATGATGAGCTCTCAGCCACTCTGGGCTAGCTAGTGAGCCAGTCTGGTCTATACGATAAGTTCCCAGCTACCCTGAGCTAGGTAGTGATCCAGCCTGATCTATATGATGAATTCCCAGACACCCTGGGCTAGGTAGTGAGATCTTGTTTCAAAAATCAAACAAACACTTAAGATGCATCATTCAGGGGGATTTCTTCCAACAGCTTCTGACCTGTGACTATTTGGTATCTTGCTCCAGGTTTTGGGTGCTGGTAAAGCCTTCCTCAGTGCAGAGAGAGCAGCTGAGGCCCTGGACTGCTCAGACCCTAAGATGCTTTCCAGCACCAAAATCAACAGCCTCTCCTGGGAGACTCAAGTTGCAGGGCTGAGTCACAGGCAAAGATTCCATCCCAGTTACGGCGCTCCCACCAAGGACATTCCTGGACCCAGCCTACCTTCTAATGGGAAAAATGCTTTTCCAGTGGCAAGTGGGTTTGACCAGATGGCCAGGCAGAGCTAGTAAATCTTAAGGGACCAAAGGTTATTTGCATTTAAAACAGAGAAAAATGAGACTAAAACAGCCTTGGCAGTTTCTTCTCTAGCTCTTTAGCAATCATGGCTGTCACTGATGCATGGATGATAAAGTTGATCTCTGAAGCATCTGAAGTGATGTGCAAAGGGAAAAGAAATCGGTTTACCAAGCACTCCATAGACATGTGCTGGGGGCCCTATCACAAATGGAAAATCCCCAGTCATTCAGATTAAAAACTGAGAGCTTCCGCCAGAAGCCAGATGCCTGAGTTCAGAATTTGAACCCAGATCCCCATCTCCAGTCCTCAATCTTATGGAAGAGGAACTTGCATCTTCACTCCCCACCCCCCAATGTCTGGAGGGATGGGAAGTCCCTTTAAGCCTTGATGGATGGGAGGCTCTCTGAGGATCCTTAGTCAGAAAGCAGTCCTAGGACCCAGAGAAGAGTTTATTAAAGAAAGTTTATAACCAAAGTTTCTCTTCTTGATCCTAGGATAGAGGACTTCATCAGTGCATACATGTCCCCAGAGCAGCCTGTACCACTGACTGACTCTGAAATCCTTGGGGGGTGGTAAACCATGAAGCTTTTGGGACTCAGGGAAATTGCCTTGGACTTAGTATTAATAATACCTACTCTTCTATGTATATGGATCCAACTTTTCTCATTTATTATCTGTCTGTCTGTCTACCTGTCTATATCTCTTTTTCTCTCTCTCTGTCCCACCCTACCTTCCTTTTCTTCTCTTCTCCCTCTCCTTTCCCCTCTTCCTCTCCCCTTCCCCCTGACTTCCCTTTTCTTTTTTTCTCAGAGAAATTATGCATTTAGCTTGGCCCTATAGTGAACTTGAAGCAGAGGCCACTGAAGATGAAATCCTTTGACTCCCAAGGGATTTGCAGATGCTCTGACTTGTTACAACCATAGTTGTGTCTAAAGAGTCTACCACTGAACTGTGGGGAGTAGGCGAGGGGCAGTCACCTATTACATCCAGACCATACCACAGCGGAACTATCAATCACACCCCACTGGGAAGTTGTATTCAAACCCAGCTAGATTAGACCTGTGTGTATGCCCTCAGTTGTGGTCTTGCTACCAGCAAGTGCCACAGAGGCCAAAGTCTCCCAATAAACTCTTCAAGAGATTATTCTAGTCACAATGGAGGCGCACAGTCCATTCCAGGGTGGTAGAGATTATGAGGAGGAAGAAAAATAAGTTAAAAGGGAGTGCAGGCATTGTAGACAACACATGCAACAGATAAATGTAAAATTTATAAAGTATGACAGCCCACAGGGAAGTCTGGAAGAGGCTCCATCACATCCCCAGATCTACCCAGAGTTCGATCTCCCACACCTGCCTGCTCAGAAGTGAACACTGGGTCCCAAGGATTCCGGGAATCTTAGACAGCTAACGCTCACAAAGGAGTTAGAAGAAAGCAAATGCCAAAGGTTTCCTGGCCAACGATGACTTCACATTCTTGAGAATAAACTATTGACCAGATGCATGAAAAGATCCACGTGCAAAAATGATGAATCACAGAGACAAAAGGGAGTCTAAACCCAAAGCGTTTCCACAGCGAGCCTCCCTGGCGGGACTCTCAAGCTCCCAAGCCCCAGGTCCCTCAAAACACAGTTGTATCTGCCTAATTGGTGAGGCTCTAGGTTCAGACCCCCCAAAGAGTGCACCCTCAGCAGATGACAGCCAGCAAGGGAAGGCCCCCAGGCCACAATGACTTGGCATCCGATTCCTCCAATATGATCTCTGTCTGGAAAAGCAGTTCTCTGTTCAGGCAAACATGTCCCACCTATCTGTTTTAACATATAAAAGAAGCAAATGCCACAGGGTGTCAGGAAATAAAATTCTACATTGAGTGTGTGCTTTCCAGCACCCGAGGACATTGATTCTGTATCTGGCATCTACAGAGATCGACATAGAGGCAGTGATGAGGGGGACATGCATGAAGAGTTGGGAACTTGTGGCTGACCATTCCTGGTGACAGAAATGAGCCATGAATTAATAATGTATCCATGACTCTTCTCATCGCTTTGAGCAGCTTAAGAAGGGAAGAGTTTGTTTTGGCTCGTGGTTTGAAGGGATACGGTCCATCATGGTGGAGAAAACATGGCAGTGGAAACACGAGGCTGTTGGTCATGGCACAACCACAGTCGGGAAGTAGAGAGAGATGAATGCAAGTCTCCTCTTGCTTCCTCCTCTTTTTCCTTGTTATTATTCATCCAGGACCCCAGGCCATGGAATGGAGATGCCTGTGTTCATGATGGATCCTGTTGCCTCAGTTAAACCTCTATGAAAATGCCATCAGAGACACACGCAGAGGTGGATCTCCTGGGTAATCTCAAATCCAGTCAAGTTGACAATAAAGATCAACTACCATAAATGGTATTACAATACCTAGAACTGGTCAGGGATTCTAATAAGGAGTTGGTGAATGGTTGGATGGATGGATGGATGGATGGATGGATGCATGGATGCATGGATGCATGGATGCATGGATGCATGGATGCATGGATGCAACACTGAGACAACCCTTGAAAGTACCCTTTACCCTCAGAGATCTAAAAAACTTAGTCCACTTTTTCTGGTGTATGTTTACAATTAGCACTAGAACTAGGGGCATTGATACTTCAGTATCTAATCTAGCTCCTTGGCCCTCAAAATGACTGTTTTCTGTTGGATAACTCCACTTCTAAAATTAACTGCCAGAGCCTGGTATGGGTATACAGACCCATAGCACCAGCACTGGGGCAGTCACAGGCAGACATGAGAGCTCCCTGTCCAGCTAGCCTAGCAGAATCATAAGTTTCCAGTTCACTCAGAGTCCCAGTCTAAAGGGAATAAAGAGGGAATCCTACATCCTGCCTCGCCTCCTCACTCACAGGTATGGGTGACACATTCGTCCAATCAGTTATGAGCATCCTTTCTGAATGTCTTCTGCTCTGTCCCTCTTTTCTTTTTGCTCTGTCCCCAACTCTCTTCTGACCATCAGTACACAGAGGCGGGTCACCAGTGGCCACAGAGCTTTGTGGTGGAAATACCTCCCTCCAGCCTTCAGCCCATACCTGTCCCTTACCCCAGGGATAAAAGCAAAGGCACCCTGGCATCCTAAACAGATACCCAGTTCCTTCCAGAGCCCCATGCCAGCTCACATGGAAGACCCACACACCTGTCCTTATCCTTTCCTATGCCCCTGCCCATTCCCCCCTCTCATCTATAAGGAACAGGATTTCTCTTTCCTGGAGCTCTTCAGGACCAGAACATGTATGAAAATTAACCTGTATGAAGTTTAACACCAATATCTTCCCCTCAAGGTGGGTCCCGATGCTGTCACCTGGGAGTTTTAGGTCTGCTTGTCTCTGAGCCATTGGTCCTTTGTGCTCATGGTATCGCACTGAGACTGGTCAACCCTCACCTGGGTCTTATCCCTCCTGAGACCTGGGGCAAGGAGATCCCATGCTCCGTGGGATCTTGTCATTGATTGATTGCTGCCCAGTGACTGACTGCTGATGGCCACGTCTTACCTTGATCATGTCTTACTTTCCTCAGCGAAGTACTCTGTCTTCTGCAATGGACAAGAAGCTCCTAGGAAACAATTCCTCTGCCCTGGTCATCTTTTTATCAGCAGCATTTAGTACGTTGTCTAACACCTAGAATGTGCTCAATAAATGTCTGCTGAACTAGACCAATAGTACTTGAGAAAGAATAGCCATAATAATAGCTACACTTATTGTGCCCACTGTGATCATGCAGTGGACAGCGTGAGCACTTGCTGTCCCAGCAGCCTTGGGAAGCGAGCATCGTCGCTTTCATGTTACATGAACTGAAGGAAGTGGCAAAGGAAACACTCTATATATTTGTGCACCTGTACTTACTTTTATTTATTTTGCATTCGATTGCCTGTGGTGTGGATGCATATGATGCCTGTTTGCATGTATGGAGGTAGATGTGGGGATGTAACTCATTTGTGTGCACACGTGTGTGGAGGCCTGTTGGACAGTGAAAGGCAGTCTGTGTTCTGGTTGAGCAAGGCTTAACTTCTGGAGACCCAGTAGACTAATCTACAAAGAACGGACCCCGTTAGCTACACTCCTAGACACTAGACTCCTGACACCACGAAGCCCTCAACTCCATAATTCTGTGGCCATCAGTCACATAGGGCAATGCCCCAAGCCCCTGGTATTCTGTCTGGACTCCACCCCCACAGTTACCTGGCTACACCCAGGTTTGCCCTGCCCCACAGTTACCAGGCAACAGCCAGGTAGCCAAGCCCACTATAAGGTCCCCCTCCCCTCTCTCTTGTTCTCTCATCATCTTACTCTCCTGTCTCTCTCTCTCTCTCTCTCTCTCTCTCGTGTCTTGCCCCCCTCCACATTCCCTTCCCCCTCTCTCCATTTGGCCATGGCCAGCTTCTACTTCTGAACTCTCTCCCACATACTCTACTCTTCTACAATAAAGAGCTAAAACCAATAGATTGCCTCCTAGCATTCCCAGGCACCAGACTGGACCAAGGACTGGCCTACCATGGGAACCACTCCAGTACACCTTCCCCCACCCCCACCCCTTTCTCCTTCAGCCCTGGGGCTAACTGAGTTGCCTCCAGGGCCCCTGTTCTCAGCATTTCCACTGTATCTAGCAGCATTCTGCAATGCTTGAGAGCTAGAACCTGTCATCCCTGGCCTCTGTGAGGCATAGGATGCCCAAGACTGCTCCCTCCCTACCCCCGCAGATTGGGGGTCCTGTGGCTTCTCATAGCCAGACACCCACCTGGCAGCATGGGGACACATGACAGGCTCCTGCATCTGCCCTGCCAGAGCCTGTGAGTTCTGGCGAGACACGGGTCTTTTCCCTTCCCCCTTTCCCCACACTGTGCACCCTACAGAGGCCAGAGGTTGACATCAGGAATCTTCCTAAATCACTCTCCACTGTATTCACTGAGGCAGGGTCTCTCAGTTGAACTCAGATCTCACCTATTTGACCAGCCTATCCAGCCAGCATGTTCCCCTTCTCTACCTCCTAAGGCTAGAATTCTCTACTGGTTGCCCCTAGCACCTGACATTTATGAGAATGCTAGGGATCCAAAGTCCAGTCTGCACACTTGGGCAGCCACCCTGTTAGCATCTGTCCATGTCTTCAGCCTAGTGGCGCACTTTTAGCTGACAAACGTTCTTCCTATGGTATTACAGGTTGGCCAGCACAGTGCCAGAGATTTATGTTGGCATCTCTGGAACATCTGTGGCCATCTGTAGATAATCAGAAGACAGACAATGCAAGGTAAATGTCAACCCTTCTAAGCTGACCTAAAGATGGAACCTATAACCCAACAGATATATGAGCAGATCAGTTTCTTAATTCAGACATTTGCATTATACTATCAGCTACCTCGTTCACATATGAATCTGTAGAGTAAACACTCAACTGGTTGCAATTCTATTTGTCCTCAAAAATCTACTACCAGAGAATGCCCAGAAAAAAAGGCCAAAGAAGAAATATAAAGAGAATTTGATATAAAAATAAATCTGAAAAGGGCTTTGATTTAAGTGGCCATGTGAATACACTTTTACAGAAAAATGACTGTTTTAAGATAGCAGACTTGTGTCTTTAGCCAGCATCCACAAAGAACAGGAAATGATTATTTAATTCTTGCATGTATTTTTGCCTTCTTGGGATTCTAAAATTGACCCAAGAACAATTAGGTTTTATTGGATTAGTTTATCAGATAAGAAATTTAACTATGTTTAGAAAACATTTGCTTAAAAGTCACTGTCTCCTCCAATTTTTAGGCACAGTGCATTTCTATTACTAGAAAATTTGTAAAAAGTTTTAGATGCCACCAGCAGAGACCAAACCATTGCTTTCTATGTATCCCAGGCACAGACCTTCAAGACCATGGCCACTAATGAAGAAAATACCATGAGACAGAACTGAATGGCTGCACATAAAGGTCATGAGGATGAAGTGCTAGAAGACAAACATAATTTTAAATCTGCTCAATCCTGGGCCATTGGGATGACACAGCAGGTAAAGACACTTGCTGACAAGCCTGGTGACGTGAGTTCGAGTCCCAGGACCCACATGATGGAAGGAAAGAATTGACTCCAAGTTGTCTCCTGGTTCCACACATGCAGCTTGTCACACATGTACACACAACACACACACACACACACACCAATGAATAAATTGATTAATGTGATTTTTTTTAAAAATAATCGATCTTAAACCTCACATGCTGGTGCACACTACTAATCCCAGCAAAGAGATAGAGGCAGGAGGATGAAGCTTTTAAAGCTGTCCTTAGTTTATAGTGAATTTTAAGTCACACTGGGCAGGATCAGGCCCTGTTCCCACAACAAAACACAATGACAAACATTTTTTAACAAATGTTCCTCCCGTGTCTTTTGAGTGTGATTTATATACATTCAGGCTTCTAATCCCTAAACCTGCCACCTGCATCTAAGGTAACATCTTCAACAGGATCTACTTTGAGCCCATTTTTGCCTACAGCTCATAGAACTTAACTCTTTAATTGCTTGACCCCGTGATACACAGGTAAACACAGGCACTGACTGTAGTACTTAGAATAAATATCCTACAGTTCCAACTACTTTGGGCACATTGTAGTTTATCTGTGTGCCCATCCTTAGCCAGTAAATGACACCATGAATGTCTTTCTGTCTTCCTATGGGTCCATGGACTCCACCTCTATAGGTTCAAATCCTCCAACCTGTCTAGAATCTCACATTCTGTAAAAGGACCCCTGGTTTTGCTGTACACAGAAATAACCTAGATGGGGCCATGGAAGTCTCTAGTCTCAGCGTAGTTAAGCTCATTTCCTCCAGACTCTGAAACTAAAGAAAGATGCCAAGAACTTAGATGAACCAGGCAGGCAGCAGACAGGGATGAGAGTTCACAGCTGGGATAAAAGGAGTTGTAAAGCAGCTGCAAGGACTAGATCGAAGGTGCTGGCCAAGAGCACTTGCTGTAGTTCCAGAGGACCTCAGTCTGGTTCTCAGCACCCAGATCAGATGGCTTCAAGTGCCTACAACTCCAGCCACAAGGGATTTGATGGTCTCTTTTGCCCTGCGCATACATGCTCATGTGTGTGTGGCATGAGCACATGCGCGCACACACTCTAAATTGTAAGGTCCTATGAATTGCGGATGGCTTCTTCTACTAGCTCCATGAGAAGATACCAGACAGAAAAGCCACAGATAAGGCACAGAGATGAGGGAAGGCCTTGGTGGCATCCACAGCCTTACCATAGATTGCATTCTCACAGGCTTACCACAGGTTGTACCCTCACAGGCTTACCACAGGTTGTACCCTCACAGGCTTACCACAGGTTGTATCCTCATAGGCTTACCACAGGTTATACCCTCACAGGTTTACCACAGGTTATACCCTCACAGGCTTACCACAGGTTATACCCTCACAGGCTTACCACAGGTTGTACCCTCACAGGCTTACCATAGGTTGTACCCTCACAGGCTTACCATAGGTTGTATCCTCATAGGCTTGCCACAGGTTGTACCTTCACAGGCTTACCACAGGTTATACCCTCACAAGTTTACCACAGGTTATACCCTCACAAGTTTACCACAGGTTGTACCCTCACAGGTTTTCCACAGGTTGTATCTTCACAGGCTTACCACAGGTTGTACCCTCAGAGGCTTACCACGGGTTTTACCCTCACAGGCTGACCACAGATTTTATCCTCAGAGACTTACCACAGTTTGTAACCTCACAAGCTTAACAGGCTTGCCACAGGTTATACTCTTCTGCTAAGGTCTTTGAAACAGGCAGTGAACCACTTCCTGGGTCAGTCTGTCCAGCCACAACTGTCCTAGCCTCTTCCCATCTGTGCCCATGTCAGTCTGTGAATCCGCACACTGGACCAGAAGTTCGAAAATCACTGGTCCATCAACCATGATGTTTATGTTATTTAGAATCTTCCATAACTCTGGGGAAAATGCATCTTAGATCAACCATTAAAATTACATTAATTGGAAAAACTCCACAGTTGGCAGAAGCATGCCTGCCTTCCCACGATGCCTGAAGACTAGGCACATGGGGGCAAGTCCTTCCAACATGGTCTCAGCACGCTGTAGCCTGCTGAAGGAAATCCATGGAATGGCTGGCTGTTCACAGGCCTTTAGTGTGAGGCCCTGCAGGCCTAATGGTCCTTGGTAGTAACGAGTTGGTATTGGTGTGCAATTAAATCAATATGGATGTCTAAGAAGAGAAGTCACACTCATTACAGGCCATTTCAAGCACAGGAAGAATAGAAAATGCAAATGAGTCTTTGTTCACTGGCTTCTCTTCAGTTTTAATAGGCCACATCAAAACTGAGCTGGAACCGAGAGGTGTTACCATGCCTTTTAGCACAGAACACATACACAGACAAACAAACACGGCTGCCTTGCCATGATTTACCCCGATCTACATGTAAACATCTTCCATAGCATTGTCTGATCTTCATACGACCTGACATTTGTTGTAATGATGAATCTGGAGTTTTCCCGTTCTGAGCCCTTCTGGGCGGTTCCAATACAGAGTGACCATTAGAAGCCAGTGGACCAGAACCACACCATACTCTGGGACCTCCTAGTGGTCCTCCAGGACACCTGTCACATTGTATTGGTCCTTTACTGGGTTGAGTGACATGGTGCCACCTGAACCTGGGAAGAATAGTGAATTTGGGGCTTCAGCCACCCTGACCACAAAAGATATATACTCTCTTTCAGGAGAATCTCGGGTGATTGAGACAAGGTGCGGTGGTTTGAATGAGAATGGCCCCTGGACGTGTACTTGAATGTTTAGTCATCCAGGAGTAGAATGTTTGAAAGGATTAGAAGGATTAGGAGATTGTTGAAGGAAGTGCGTCACTGGAAGTGGACTTTGAGGTTTCAAAAAATACTCCATGTCTACCCAGTCTCTCTCTCTCTCTCTCTCTCTCTCTCTCTCTCTCTCTCTCTCTCTCTCTCTCTCTCTCCCCTTCCCCTCCCCCTCCCCTCCCCCCTCTGCCTACAGATCACCATGCAGCTCTCTGCTACTACTCCACTGCCCATCTGCCTGTCCACACATTCCCTTGCCATGACAATAATGGACTAACTCTCTAAAACTGTAAGCCAGTCCCAATTATATTCTTTCTCTTATAAGAATTGCCTTGCTTTTCACAGCAATAGAACAGTGACCAAGACAGAAGTGTCACACGATGCTACTTTTATGTTATCTTTATTTTGGAAGAAACTTTGCTTGCAGTTTCCTCAACATAAAGGGCAATATCTGAAAGCAGTTTCCTGTTTCTGTTATTTCTACTGCCTGCAAATCCCAGGTGAAGCCTTTTGTATTCGTGTCTTTACACACACACACACACACTCTCTCTCTCTCTCTCACACAATCATACTCTCTCATACACATATACTCGCACACACACTCACACACTCATACACACACACACACACTCTCACACAATCATACTCTCTCATACACACATTTTCACACACTCATACTCTCTCACACACATATACTCACACACATACTCACACACTCATACTCACACACATACATACACACTCACACACTCATACTCACACACATACATACACACTCACACACTCATACTCATACACATACATACACACTCACACACTCATACTCACACACATATACACATGCATACACTCTTACTCACACACATATACACATGCATACACTCACATACACAGTCTCACATACTCATTCTCTCACACACCTACATACTCACACACACACTCACATACACACTCTCACATACTCATACTCTCTCACACACACACATACACTCACATATACACTCACACACTCATACTCTCTCACACACACATACACTCACATACACACTCACACACTCATACTCTCACACACACACATATACACACACATATACACACACTCACACACTCATTCTCTCTCTCTCTCGCTCTCTCTCTCTCTCTCACACACACACACACACACACACACACACACAGATGGAGAAGGGTAAGAAAGACTGTTTTCCAAGTGTTAAACAGTCATCCCTCAGAGAGGCCCTCTAGGCCCTGACTGTGTCTCAGAAAGGAAACAAAGACACCCCACCCTACTTCCACCCCAAAGCCAAGAGGAGGACTTACTTGTTTACAATGATGAAAGCGGTGCCCTACTTCCTTACATTTCTGGTCTCCCTCCCCATCCACGTATAGCCTGGGAGGTCATTTACTTTGAAGATGTTTCTTCATACTCCAATTAAAACATCTTGAAAAGCAGTTGACCCATATTTACTGTAACCAGATTTTCCAAATAAAATTCCAAACACATGGTCTGATAAATATGTGTGAACTCACCACTTAAATTAAAAATAAAGCAGGCTGTTCTGTGCTTTTTGAAAAGGGAATCCATGCTCATTATAGAGACTTAAGAGAAGTCAAAGAAACAAAAACACATCTTCAGTCCCATGACCCAAAAATAGTTTTTAATCCATATTTCTTCTCAGTTTTTACCTACAACATGTAACTTTTATCAATTGGCTATCTCGTTGTATTTTTTTAATCTTAAACTTTATAATTAAATACATATCATAAAGATTTCCCTCCATCACCTTTTTTGTAAGCCTTATTCGTAATGGCTGTATATATCCAAGTTCAATACATACCATAATTATTTTTATTCACTCCATGTATCATTAAACATTAGACTGCCATCAATTTTTTTTTTTTGCTTGTACTAAAAATTCTGTGACAAGGGGGCTGGAGAGATGGCTCAGCTGTTAAGAGCATTGACTACTCTTCCAGAGGTCCTGAGTTCAATTCCCAGCAACCACATGGTGGCTCACAACCATCTCTAATGGGATCTAATGCATTCTTCCAGTATGTGTCTGAAGACAGTGACAGTGTACTCATATATATATATTATAAATATTTTTTAAAAATATTGTGAGCCGGGCGGTGGTGGCGCATGCCTGTAATCCCAGCACTCTGGGAGGCAGAGGCAGGCGGATTTCTGAGTTCGAGGCCAGCCTGGTCTACAGAGTGAGTTCCAGGACAGCCAGGGCTATACAGAAACCCTGTCTCGGGGGGAAGGGGGGGAACAAATCCAAAAGCAAAAGAAAAAATATTGTGACAAATAATCTTGTACTTTTACACACACTTCTGAAAAATCCAAAGTATGACCAAGGAGCACAAATACATCAAAACAAAATAGGAAGTTTTAAATCTCAAGCTATAAACCTCTTAAAAAAAAATACTGCATGAGAGCATCAGGGAGTGACACTATTAGGAGGTGTGGCCTTGTTAGCATGGGTGTGGTCTTGTCAGAGGAAGTGTGTCACTGTGGGAGTGGTCTTTAAGGGCTCCTAGTGGTCAAACTCCGCCTAGTGTGGAAGAGGCAGTCTCTCTTCTGGTTGCCTTTGAATCAAAATATAGAACCCTCATCTCCTCCAGCACCATGTCTACCTGCCTGCTGCCATGCATGTCAGCCATGATGACAATGGACTGAACTTCTGAAATTGTAAGCCAGCCCAATTAAATGTTGTCCTTTTGAAGAGTTGCTTTAGTCATGGTATCTCTTCATAGCAATAAAACCCTCACTAAGACAGTCTCTAAACCCCAGGCATATGCTGTGCTCTCTCCTCTCTGTAGTGAAAGGCCCAACTGTGCATCTGCAACTGGGATCAGTGACCCAGAGGAGCCAAAACTCCTGTGCTCTGGGCCCAGAAGCCCCTGGATATCACCTTGTTTTCAGTGATGTCCGAGCAAGGGGTGTCTCGAGGAGAAAGGAAGCTAAGGTGGCCAGCAGTTTGACTTGTTTGCAAACAGGTGTCCTGAGTCAGAAACACGGGGTTCCAAGGAAGGAGGGAAGGAAGTGGGAGGGGATCAGGCACTGTTCTATGGCAGACACTGAGATTGTTGCAATCTTGCTTAACTATGCATATAAACACGGCCCAGAGAAAGGTGGCTTCCGTGTTTCTTTATTAGGTGAATTGATGTAGGCCTACTCAGGGGACTACCCATCACCCCCCCCCCAACATCCAGGAATGCACATGCACACATACATACACACACACACACACACACACACACACACACACGAACACCATTTTGTGGGCTCAATGTGAAGAGTTGGTTCATGGCTTACAGAGGTAGGTGGAGCCAAGAAGAACCACTGCCCACTAGGCCTCTGGCCTCCTATCCTTCCCCTTCCCCATTTGCTTCAGAAGCCTCTGATTCTCTCACAAAGGCCACGTGGAACACTGCTTAGACCCAGCCTCAGGCCCAGTACTCGGGTTGCTTTCTGCCAAGAATCCCCTTTTAGCTCCCCATCAAATACCTGTCTCGTTTTCATGATCTCCTGGACAACCCTGGTCCCCTAGCCAGTACCCATGCCCTACCCCTGACCCCCTATTCTCAGAAACAACAATTTTAGTTTAGCGATCTTTTCCAACTTCTCTTCACAAGTAACAGCTCTCAATAAACCCTAAAGTGAATGAAGCCACTAAGTGGTGAATTATGGATTCTTTCACAGGGAATGAACTTAAGGAGAGGTAAGGTGAGCTCACTCACACTCACGGGGTTTCTTTCCCTGAGGCCCCTACACCTGCTTAGAAGTCCATGGTTCTCTTTGTAGCCAATCTCAGACTGCTATAGATATGGCTAAAGCAATTGGCTAAATCTCTGACCCTGTTAGACATCCAGTTGGGAGGGGCTTGCCTTCTCTCAACAGGGCCTGCCTTCTCCCTCCCTAATGACCAATCACAAAGCCAGCAGGGCTAAACACCACAAAGCCAGCAGGGCTGAACACCAATCCCCTTTTCTTGCTGCACAATGGAAGGCGTCCTTCTGAAGCATAGGGGAAAAATTTTTTTTGAACTGCTGCAAAGGGTGTTCAAAAAAACAACAGAGCTTCATGCAGGTCCCCCCAACAACTGGAGAGGGGACTGTCCCTAAATCTGTCTCCTGTCTGTGGATACTGTCTGGCCTCAGTGGGAGAGGATGTGCCTAGTCCTGCAGTGACTTAATGTGCCAGGGTAAGGCGAAATCCAGGGAGGCATCCACCCTCTAGGAGAAGGAGAGTGGGGAAGGGCTTGTGAGGGAGGACCAGGAGGAGAGGGGGAGCTGCAATCAGGATGTAAAGTGAATGAATGAATGAATGAATGAATGCAAGAGAACAAACAAACAAACAAAAGCCCACAGATCATTGCAGATATCAGGACTACAAACACACCGCTGGCACATTTCCCCCCACCACCACCACCTTCAGCAGGCACTGGCCAGCGCTGAACAGACAATGCTCACTTCTGGAGTAGGTTTATTTTTTTCCATGATCTCTGTTTTCCTTTAATGAGCAATTTGTTGCATGTGTTAGCTAATATAAGATTAGATCCTGACAAGGATAATCAAAACCATGAACTCAACGGTTCAAAACAACATTAGTGTGTGTGTGTGTGTGTGTGTGTGTGTGTGAGAGAGAGAGAGAGAGAGAGAGAGAGAGAGAGAGAGAAAGAGAGAGAGAGAGAAAGAGGAGAGAGTGTGTGGGTGTATGTGTGTATGTGAGTGTATGTATGTGTGTGTATATATCAATGTGTGTGAGTGTATGTGTGAGTATATATACGTGTGTGTGTCTGTGTGTGTATGCATATGTGTAAATATGAGTGTGTGTATGTGTCTATGTGTGTGTTATGCATGTATTTATGGGTGTGTAGTATTTGTATATATGTATGTGTGTGTTAGCATGTGTATATGTGAGTGTATGTATGTATATGTGTGAGTATATATGTGCATGTGTGTTTGTGTGTGTGTGTGTGTTGGGGAAGTATCTTTGCCTTCATGTACTTTGCCTTTACACCATGTATGTGCTTGTTGCCTGTGGCAACCAGAAAAAAAAACATCAGATCTCCTGGAAACTGGAGTTACAGACAGTCATGCGTCACCATGTGGGTGCTGAGAATCCATCCAATCCGTGTCCTCTGAAGAAGCTGAGGCATCTCTCCAGTTCCAGAAAGCAGCATCTTACAAGCAATGCTCCAGGATTTCCCTTGAGAATCAGGACGCCTTGAGGCCCCTTGCCCAGCACTCAGTGCTCTGAGATGGCCTTTATGCTCGCCCTCCTATGGACCCAGGAACCCATGGATTGCTTGCTGAGTACACATCTCCCTCAAAGGAAGGTTTCCAAGGAGATGGTCCCTGACTTACGATGGGACAATGTTCTGATAAATCCGTTGTCCTGAGTGAAACTGCACTAAACACACTTAACCTTCCTGCTACACCAGGACAAGGAGTCCAATGCAAACAGAGCACGGCTGATACAGAAGTGTTAGCAAAAAATGGACCTTGTGGACAGAAACACAGCAGACGAGTTCTCAGAAAAAGACTCACCTCCCTGAAAAAGAATAGGATCCTTTTGCCACAAGAGAAGTTAGCTGGCCTGGCCTCCTGGGTCTGTTGTATGGGGTTGGGATTATTTAAATAGACAAGAGGTAAGAAGCTTGATGTTTTGTTAGGTAGTTGGTTTAGTTTGGGTTTTATTGCTATAAAGAGACACCATGACCATGGAAACTCTTATAAAAGAAAACATTTTATTGGGGCTGGCTTCCAGGTTCAGAGGTTTAGTCCATTATCACCATGGTGCATTGCAGCATGCAGGCAGACACAGTGCTGAAAAGAAGCCAAGAACTCTACATCTTGAACTGCAGGCAGCAGCAGGAGACTGTGCGCCACAATGGGCATAGCTTGAGCATAGGAGACCTCAAAACCAGCCTCAAATGACACAGTTCTGTCAACAAGACCACACTTATTCCAGTAAGGACACACCTCCTAAGAGTATCACTCCCGATGGGCCAAGTATTCAAACACATGAGTCTATGGGGACCATTCCTATTAAACCACCATAGTAGTGAACTTAATAACACCATTTGCCCTTTCTGAGATTGATCATTTGTGGTGAGGTGCTGAGGGTGGTTAGGAGTCAGGCTATAGGATGCTAAGGTAGCAAACTGAGCTCTCCCTGGAGGAACCCACACCCATCCCATGCTCTTGGGTGTGTCTTCTCCTTCCGAGTGCCTCTCTGTCTCTTAACTCTTGTGCACAGAAGTATTTTAGTCATAATGGGATTTTAGTCATAATGGAATTTTTCACAAGCATGACTTGTAAACACACTGAAGGGATCGCTCTTGAGAGTTATTCAGTATTCTGTTAGAATATGATGGCACAGCCCATGACACAGCCACTTACACATGTTCCCTGCTCAGTGGCCACTCCCACTGGCTGCATTCAAGATGGCCGCAGAGGTCCTAAGAACACAGCTGTGCCTAAACATTCGTAGGGGGAGGAGGGAGGAAGAAAGGAAAGAAAAGAAGGAAGGAAGGAAGGAAGGAAAGAAGGAAGGAAGGGAGGGAGGGAGGGAGGGAGAGAGAGAGAGAGAAAGAGAGAGAGAGAGAGAGAGAGAGAGAGAGAGAGAGAGAGAGAAAGAAAGAAAGAAAAAGAAAGAAAGAAAGAAAGAAAGAAAGAAAGAAAGAAAAAAAAAAAAGCCAGTAAAAAGAATGGAACCAGGCAACCTTGGGAGATAGGAGGTTGGGGGGACCCTCCAGAATGCACCAGAGACCTGGGAGGTGAGAGACTCACAGGACTAAAAGGGAGGGACCTTAGATGAAATGCCCCACAGTAGGGAGAGAGAACTTGTAGAGCCCACCTCCAGCAGGAAGACAGGGATTCAAATGAGGGAGAGGAGGGCCATCCCACAGCCATAACTCTGACCCATAATTGTTCCTATCTGAAAGAATTACAGGGATGGAAATAAAGAGGAGCCTGAGGAAAAGAAGGTCCAGGGACAGGCCCAAAGTAGGATCCAGTGCAAGGGGAGGTCCCAAGGCCTGATACTATTACTAAGGCCATGGAGCACTCATAAAAAGGGACCTAGAATGACAGCACTCAGGAAGACCCATCAGGCAGCTGAGAGTCAGATGCAGATGTTTGCACCCAACCAGTGGACAGAAGCAGCAGCTGACCCCTGCTGTTGAACTAGGGAAGACTGAATGAAGCTGGGTCCACCCTGTAGGAGGACCAGCAGTCTTGATTAATCTGGATCTCTCAAACACTGAACCACCAAAGAGGCAGCATACGCCAGCTGATATGAGGCCCCTAGCACACATACAGTAGAGGACTGCTGGGTCTGTATTCATTCAGAGATGATACACCCAACCCTCAAGAGACTGGAGGCCCCAGGAAGTTTAGAGGTCAGGTGGGGTGGGGGGTAGGGACATCCATCTGGAGACAGGGGGAAGGGAGGAGATATGGAATATGAAACAGTAGGAGGGTGGATAGGGGTTGGCAGGGTGGGGAATAAAATATGGAGTATATAAAAATAATTAATAAAAAGTAGGAAAGGAAGGAAGGAAGGAAGGAAGGAAGGAAGGAAGGAAGGAAGGAAAGAAGGAAGGAAGGAAGGAAGGAACAAATGAACCAACAAAGGAAGAAATCTGTGTTCTTTTATTGTAAATGATTTTCTTCCTATTTAACACCCGGGAATTCTTGTTTTTAAGAAAGAAGATAGCAATGCCTGGATTCTCCAGATTTTGCGTTGGGGTGCAGCTGTACCGGAGCTGCTTCAGTTGATAAGGTGGCACCTAAGACATCATTTGTTTTGAAAAATTCATATGTGGCATTTATCATACTCAGCTTCCCCACCATGGGTGTCACGTGATCACTGCCTGGAGCGCTCCTGTCATGCCTCCCTCCCTGACCCCCCTGCCACACTGCAAGTCAAGACAGAGCCTTTTTTCTACAAAACTAAGTAAATAAATAACAAAATCCACATGTGAAAGCAAGTATTACCTATGACTGACTTTTTTTTAAAATGCCTTCTTTTCAAAGGGGAGATTTACTTTGAATTGAATTTATGTCCGTGAATAATAAGTCTTGGAGACTCCTCCAGGGGAAGGGCTACTCAGGGAAATGAACTGTAAGGGGTTGTGTGTGGAGTGTGAAGCCTCTGGCAGGTACCCAGTGGCAGGCGGCAGCAGTCTGGGGAGCTTTTAAAAACAAAAGGTCAGGACTCTTCCCCTGGCCAATAAAGTCACAGCTCTTGTGTCCATTGCATGAACTTGGACCTTGAGCCCATCCTGTAGAGGAGTCACTATCCATCCTCATCATCTTGGAAATAACCTAAACAACAGCAAAACCCCCCACAAAGTCTGGCAGAGACTATGAGGGGCTGCAGAAGTGGCTCAGCGGTTAAGAGCACTGACTGTTCTTCCGAAGGTCCTGAGTTCAAATCCCAGCAACCACATGATGGCCCACAACCATCTGTAATGAGATCTGATGTCCTCTTCTGGAGTGTCTGAAGACAGCTACAGTGTACTTATAATAATAAATAAATAAATCTTTTTTTAAAAAAGTTATTTCTAAGCCAGGCGTGGTGAGACACACCTATAACCCCAGAATTCTACAGGCTGAGGCAGGAGAATTGTTCATTTAAGGCTGAACCCAGCAAGATCTTGTTCTCTCTGGCCCCAATCCTTGCCAAGAATGGCAAGAGCCTCTGATTTAAAACTGCCAGGTCACTTGGAGTGGCAAACATTTGCATATTTATATCTTTGCAGAAAATTCTTGATTTCAAGTAAGACACAGTCAGGTCAAGTTCTCTGTTACTAAAGTACTGTCCACACTATGAGGCCAAGGGTTAGACGCAGCCATAGGGGGGAAAAAAAACTTAGAAAAACAAAATTACCTCACAGCGCCCTTGAAAGTCTGTCTCAACATCCTCGAATTGCTTTCCAAGTACTCAGTATTTTTGAGTATCTTTTGCCTCAAGTGGGTAGGAAAAGCATTTAAGAAAACTCTTTTATCTTTTATTAACAAGGGATTAAAAAATCAGAGAGTGCAGCATCTAGGGGCACGGGAACTCCCTGAAAACCCAAAAAGAGAGAGGATATTCTGCAACCCTCAGATGCTAGAGGGCACAGAGGACGTCTGCGGGAGCCTGGGTCCAGCCAGCTCTGTGCATGCACAGACACTGTAGCATGATTTTCCTGGCACTGGGATTCATTCCCCAGACCTGAGAACATCCTCTCCATCCCAATTGAGCCTGTGGCTGCACTCAGCTGGAAGAGGGCTGAGCTGAAGCCCCTGGTGCATTTAAATCTCATAATTGGAACTCTGGTTCTCATGGCCTTGCTTGTATTGTTTTTTAAGTCAAACCCATGAAGATGTGTCCTTACACGGCGAGCGTGTGAGATTTGGAGCCCTGAGCCCCGTGCATTTTCTAGGTCACTTGGTCAGCTTGCTGCCCTAGAGGGATGCAGGAGTCCTCGTTAAGGAAAAGGTAGGGACCTGTGTGGTGGCTGCGTGGGTTAAAGACACTTGCTGGCAAGCCTGAGGGCAAGAGTTCAATCCCCAGGACATACAGACTGGAATCCTGACTCCCTCAGACTTCTGCATGTATGATACAGCACATGCACACTCAGGCACTACAAACACAGAAAATAAATGAACAAAGGGAATTTTTACAATTTAATAATAAAAAGGAGGCCTGTTCCCTCCGCCCTCCAGCACTAACCCCAGGGACATTTGGCTGCTATGATATAGTTACAGTCCCCCCCCACCCCACCCCACCCCACCCACCCCCCAACAATGTGACTCAGTCCTTTTCAGGCTAGGGATTGGTAAACTTGTCCTGTAAAAAGAAAGCAAAGGTTTTTGGGTTCTGTGAGCTCCCGCCACCGCCGCCGTCTAACATTCCTCTTTGTCAGTTTGTCTGTTTGTTTCCTTCCCTGTTGCTATTGTTGAAGCCCAGAACACATTTTAAATGATATCTGGATCCAGGGATGCCCAAAAGCAGAACTGTAAGCTCTGTGGCACTGTGGGCCATGGTTCACCAACCACAGCCTTTCATAAGTAGATCCAAACGTGGGGCCCCGGACAACACCCATGCTAAGACATGCATTCCCTGCCAGGGTGGGTTAAGGAACTGGAGAGCAGGAAGTTCGAAGTCATAGGAATGTGAGGAAGGATGGCTGAGTGGGCAGCGTCTCTGTTGAGGACCCAGGCAGGACAGTGTGCCTGGCTTGACTCTTGCTTCAAGTTTGTTTGGACCTAGAGGAAGACTGAGAAGTCTAAGCGCTTCCCCCCTTCAGAGACAGGACTGACATCCCACTCTCACGCCTGAGTGGGCCGCTGTGTGCAGAGAGTCACCTAGCCCTCTTCAGCCTATCCTGCGAACACCGGGGCTCAGGACAGATACCCAGGAGAACGGACTCTCTGGCTACTGCACTCCATAAGGCCCTGTGCCTCTGCTAACCCAAGTGTCTTGTGTCTTTCCCGGCCTGGATCCTAAACAGATGGGAGAGTACAGACAAGGCTGTAGGTCAAAATGATGTGCTCGGGCTGGAGAGATGGAGCTGCAGCTCAGAGTGCTTGCTGCTTTTGCAGATGATCGGAGTTAGCTCCCAGCACACACCTCAGATGGCTTACAACCCTCTGTAACTCCTGCTCCAGATGATCCAGTGCTCTCTCACACACACACACACACACACACTTGTGGCTCTCTCTCTCTCTCTCACACACACACACACACACACACACACACACACGCTCATGGCTCTCTCTCTCTCTCACACACACACACAGACTTATGGCTCTCTCACACATACACACACACACACACACGCGCGCGCGCGTACATACACACACACACAGATACACAGACACATACACACACATTTATACACACACTTTAAACTGTTAAAAAAAAATCCTCCAAACATTCTGTGCCACCTTAAAATTGCTCTATTACTCCTAGGTCCCTTCCTAAAGATGCTGGAGAACATTGTGGACATTTGAAAGCATGCACTAATTTATATTTATAGCTGGCTCACAGCCACCTTGACACCTCGGAGACACTTAGTAAAGAGAGAAAAGAAGATTTTTTTTAAAAAGGTGAAGTGAGAAAGAACAGATAAAGAAAACGGAAAAAGAAAAAAGTATGCAGGAGAGAATGAGAGAGAAAGAGAGGGAGGGGAGAAGAGAAGGGAGGGAAGAAAGAGGGAGGGGAAGAAGGGAGGAAAGAGGAGAGAAGAGGAAGGTAGAGGAAAGGGGAAAAGGGAAGGGAGGAGAGGGAGGAGGAAAAAGAAGAGAGAAAGAAGAGGGAGGGAGGGAAGGAGGAGAAGAAAGTGGGGAAGAGAAGAGGGGAGAGTTGGGAAGAAGGGGGAGGGAGGGAGAACATGAGAGGGAGGGGAGGAGAGGATATGGAAGCCAAGGTTAGTTTTGCTTGTGTAATAAACACGCCATATGGGCTTTCTGTGTCTACCCATGTTTTCCAAACACAGAGAGAAGCCAGCCCTTCCTAGTCCTGTCCCTTTAAAGCAATGTCTGACTTCCTGAGGCCTCTCCTTACCACTGAACCACAGCAGTAAGTGCCGGGAACTTAAAGAACACAGCTCTTTAGAACACTGCCTGGTTCTGCGAAGACCCTCACAGGGGCCCACCTGCACTGCTAAGGACACCGCCACTGTGCAGTGGTTCAAAGGACTGGCAGCCTCTGCAGGTGTTCACCCTAATGAGCGACTCTGCGTGAGCTGCTGATGTCTGCAGGGATGGCAAAGCATACAACAAAGACGTCAGGACCCAGATGAGGTGTCAGTTATGAGGATGCTGCCAATAAAAGCCTGCCTCAAAGCAAGGACAGATGCTTCGAAAACACTCTGCAGGAAAAGCTCACTTGGAGAATGTATGATCTGAAGCAGGACCATACTGTTCTTTTGTCTTTTGTTAAGGTTTATTTTGTTATTTATTTCCATGTGCATGTGCACATGTGTGTGTGTACATGGGTGTGTGTGCCTTGTGTATGTATACATGGGTTGTGTGCCTTATGTGTGTGTGTGTGTAAATGGATGTGTGTGCCTTGTGTGTGTATGTGTGTGTACATGGATATGTGCACCTTGTGTGTGTGTGTGTGTGTGTGTGTGTGTACATGGGTGTGTGTGCCTTGTATATCGGGGTGTCCATGAAAGCCTGAAAGCCAGAAGAGGGCATTAGATCCTCAAGTGAGAGAGTTACAGGCACTTTTGAGCTGCCCATTGTGAATGCTGAGAACTAAAGTTGGATCCTATGCAAGAGCAAGAAGCACTCCTAACCACTAAGCCATCTATTTATCTATCTATCTATCTATCTACCTACCTACCTACCTACCTACCTACCTACCTACCTACCTACCTACCTATCTCTCCCAGTTATTGTCTAAAACATCAGGATCTATGGGAGCCCTGAAGTGTTCTAGCAAGGACAGAGCAGGTGGGACTCTAATAGTAGGAGTGGAGCCACACAAGTCCTGGGTTAAGGACTAGCACCACCTAACAGGACTGCAGGTCTCCCTGTCACTCATGACCTTGAGAACAGAAATGCTGTGTGGGAGCCTCCACTCAAGATGGGTCTGTCACCTTCAAGTCTCTAGGACAAATGAAAATAGCAAGGTATTGTGTAGGTGTATATTTTTCTCAACCTACCTTAATAAGGGTTCAACCTCTCCTCTAGCCCACCACCCAGCAGAGGTAATGGAAAAGAAAGGTTAAAAGAACACAGGGGAAGCAGACCTATTTAGGGTCTTCCAATCTTCATCATTCTCAGCCCAGTCCACTACCAAACACCATACACGAATCAGCAGCTATAATCCAGTCTACTCAGCAGACACCACACATGAATCAGCAAGGGCAGTTTAATCCAGAAGAAATGGAAAGGCTCACCAACCGGCCTGAGACCACAGAAGTGGCAAAAAGCCACAGGAACCTCAAGAGAAGTTCTATGGTGAGTTTCTTCCTATGACATCACCAAAAGTGAGGCTCAGCAATGCAGTGTAGGGCGAACCGATACATGTATATCATCAGTGAAGACTAGCGAGGCGGAGAAAGGCAAACCAATGCTCGAGCATTGTCCATGGGGTCATATTTATATTCCCTCTAAACATCGCAATCTCATGTGTCTGCCACAGCACTGTTGTCACACCTCGAACCTGCAGAGTGGTCTCTCCCACACATGGTTTTCTAAATACCAGCACACAGCACAGTGCTGGGCAGCAGCATGACAATTCCCTAGGTAATTTAAACATGGTTTAAAGTTAAAAGTTGGAGGCTCTGAATTTGGCATGGAATTTGGGGATGTGCATTTTTTAATACTTCTCTGAAATGTGTATATGCAATCATGCTGTTGGTATGTGTTATGGTTTTTCTATGCTCAGCCCAGTATTAGGAGGTGTGGCCTTGTTGGAATAGGTATGTCACGATGGGTATGGGCTTTAAGACCCTCATCCTAGCTGCCTGGAAGTGAGTCTTGCACTAGAAACCTTCAGATGTAGAACTCTCAACTCTTCCTCTATGATGCCTTTCTAGATGCTGCCATACTCCCCCCTTGATGATAGTGGACTAAATTTCTGAACCTGTAAGCCAGCCCCAACTAAATGTTGTCCCTTTTTTCTTGTTTTGTTTTGTTTTGCTTTTTTTGGGGGGGGGGTTGATTTGGTTCTATTGAGACAGGGTTTCACTGTATAGCCCTGGCTGTCCTGGGATTCACTCTGTAGACCAGGCTGGCCTCGAACTCAGAAATCCACCTGCCTCTGCCCCCCCCCCCCCCCCGCGACCCCGAGTGCTGGGATTGCAGGCATGCGCTACCACCGCCCGGCTTGTTGTCCTTTTTCAAGACTTGCCTTGCTCATGGTATCTGTTTACAGGAGTAAAACCATAACTAAGACAGAATATATGTATCAGTACTATTTGGAGAGTTAATAAGATTCTCTGTTGGTTCGTTTGTTGGTTTGTTTGTTTCATTTATTGCTGCTCTGGATACTCATATAAACCTGTAATCCCCAGCCTCTACCAGTGGCCTTCAAAACACTGACCTAGTTACCTACTTAATAATGAGGATATGCATTAGGAGTCAGAGAATCCAGAGGAAAGTGCTTTCTTTGTGACTGCCACATTAAGAAAGGAAGTTACTAGAGTAGTGATCTACAGTGTCACCACCACCCCCAAATTGCCACATGTTGAAGGGTTGGTCTCCAGCAGTATACAGAACTTCTGAAAGTGAGGCTCGGTGGAAGGAGATTCGATAATTGTGTCACTGAAGGAGACAGTGATACTCCAGCTTCTTCCTCTTTCTTGGCTTCCTGGCCACACATTGTAACTACGATGCACAGTGCCTACCGGTACATGAAAGCCCAAACCAGCATGGCCAGGAGACAATGGACAAAGAAGTGAAACTATAGAAATAACTGTAGAAATTAACCTTCCTTTCTCATATACCACTTGGTCTATGAGGGTTCGTGATAACGCAACAATGCTAATGAATACAGAAGTGTGAATTCTTAAGCAAACGAAAACAGGGAGAGGGAGGGAAGGAGGGGGGAAGGAAAGGAAGGAGGGAAGGAGAAAGAGAGACAAAAATAAAGGAGGGAGAGGAGGAAGGGATGAGGAGGGAGAGGAGAGAGGGAGGAGGGAGAGGAGGGAGGGAGGAGGAGGGACAGGAGAGAGGGAAGAGGAGGAAGAGGAGAGAGGGAGGAGGGCTGAAGTAAAGGACGATGGGAGGAAAGAAGTGAAAAACGATGACAAAAAGGAAGAATGCAATCCACTCACTCTTGAGTTAAGTGAAAATCTAACCACGATAACATCCTTTCCCCACAGTTCCCCCAAGCAGGACTCCATCGCTCCTCTTCTTCTCCCCACACGTAGGCACTTTCCTTTGCCATGAGCGCACCCTGCCCTCAGAAGCATTCAGATGACTGGCTTCCAGTCCTTCCAGGAGCTCCTCCCATCCCTTCTGGGAGCTGTGCTCTCCCAGTGTCAGCAGCTGACATGGAGCAGCCATGACCAAGGGGAGGAAGGGAATGGGAAACACTTCAGTAGGAAAGGAAACTCAGGATTAAGGAAATCAGACTAGCGTCAGTTCTTCAGGATTTTCCAGTACTTTCTAACCTTGCTAACAACCTGAACATTTCTAAAAAGAAACCACATTTATTGGCGCTGTTCCATCTGGCAACAGGCCCTTTTCTGTGGTGCATCTGGACTAGCGATGTACACACTGCACTCGTGGGTTCACCTGAGGAGAGGGTAGGTGCTGCACTGAGCATGGAACGCAGCTCCTGCCACATGGCACTTACTCAGCAAATACATCTCCCCCACCTCCCCACCCCGTGCCTCCCCTCCACACCTCCCTGGTCCCATTCTCTATCCTATCTTCTGCCCACCTTTAAATACTTTCTCTCAGTCAAGGCATGTAAAGATCCTTTGTGGGAACATGTCCTGGTGGGGCTCTGGCTGGTTCCCACTCTTAGAACTTTGGGGAGACCTTGACCATCATTCAGCTAGCTGTATCAGGTAGCGCTGCCTGGACTGTGCCATCAGGCATCTAAATCAAGCCTCTGTTAGTCCCTCCGCCCTGTAAGGCTTCCTAAGCCAAGCTGCCTCTTCCCACCGGCTCGCTGCATCTGCTCAGTCCCCAACTTCTTCGTTGCTATCTACAGTAGAAGCTTGCCCTGGAGTCCCTCTGAGGAGCAGGTTCCAGAGTTCACTCAGCCTGAAGTCTGTCCTGCTAAAACACTCTTACGGATGCCTCTGCCTGATTCCATAGGATCTCCTGGCCTCCCAGTCACCATGTCCCTCCTTAGGGATTTATAGTTAGCTCAAGTTCAACCCATCATGACACAAGTCAAGTTTCTAGTTAACACAAATCAACACCTGTGCACGTTGCTTCTTTACCTGTACTTCCTGTTTGCTGACACCAGAGGGCCTCGCTTCTGCTGAAGAAGAGTCCATGACATTGCAAGGTGCAGCCCTGCTACAGGACTATGGCCCTGGGCCATGGTCACCCACTTTCTCGGTTAAGCGTCAGGGCTTCTGCATTTTACAAAGACGGCCCACTTTATCAAGACTGGTACTTCAACAACAGTGTCTCTCACAGGCTGGGCCCATGGGCAGCCACCACTGCTGAGGTGGCTTGGTTCATCCTTATGACCAAATGTTGTCTTTAAAAAAATTGATTCACATGAGGGACAAACTCGAAGTTTGCTTCAGAGAGTAAGGAAAGACAGAGTGATCAGGACAGGGAAGGAACAGAGGGCCTGACAGTGTGGATCAATGATGAAGAGGTAGGGCCTGATAGGGCTAAACTTTCTCTCCTTTGTAACAGTGACTATTAGGAGATAACATCCCCTTCCATTTCCATGATGAGGACGCAGGGAAATCTCCCTCAGCCACAGATGCTTTGTGGAATTCCAAAACCAGGAGGATGGGGACAGGGGGGCTGCTGATTAGTCTTACCAAGACCTCTGGGAAGGCAAGGTTGTGAGTGACATTCATACTTGCATATGCATGTTCA
This sequence comes from Apodemus sylvaticus, assembly GCF_947179515.1. Lineage (NCBI taxonomy): Eukaryota > Metazoa > Chordata > Mammalia > Rodentia > Muridae > Apodemus > Apodemus sylvaticus. The sequence goes on from NC_067494.1 coordinate 41,093,776, forward strand.
TTTAGTTAACCGACTCTTCAGCAAGAAGTGAGAGCATCCCTGGATAAGGCAGAGTTGTTGACAATATTCACACAGAGTTTCACAGGAGAAAAGAGGCAGTGCTCCACAGAGACTAGACATATCTCAGGATAATAGATAATACTCCATGTCTGCAGGAAACTGGGACAGTCAGATAGTGTGGAGAATGTTGCTACAGCTTGACTATATCCTCCATAAACCCAAGTGCTGAAAGCAGAATCCCAATACAACAGTGTTGGGAGATGGGGCCTTCATGGCTAAGTTAATGTAATTACTTACAGGAGTGGTTTTACTGTAGCAAGAAGAGTTAGAGGACTCTGGTTTTTACTCCCCTCCCTTATCTCCCCTTTCTCTCCCTTCCTCACTCTTCTGCATTCTCCCTTCTCCTTCTTTAGTCTCCATTCTTGCCTTCCCATGTTCCACCATGGACAACACACTAAGAAACGCTCTTGCCATATTGCAACTTTCACCTTAGATTTCCCGGCCTCTAGAATTATAAGAAATTGATTTATATTTTTTTATACTATATAATCTGTGACATTCTATTATAGCAACACAAAATGGACTGTGGTAGATGGTGACTAACCTGAGGCAAGTTAACAGTCAATGTAAAAAGATTCTTCTCGCTGCTCTAGACAGCAAACAAACACATATGTACATTTCTCTGAAAAGTATTTGTTATACTCCAGCTTGCTCCATCTATATGATTCCTGAAAAAAAGGGGATTCCACCCCCCACCATGGCTTGACCCTGTAAAGGGACTGCAAATTTTAAATGTTACATTCAGTTGTCAAATAGTGTTGTCATTTGAATCTCAAAGTCCCCAACAGGCTGATGTTTTGAGTACTTGGTACCAAGCTGTGGCATGATTTTGGAAGGCTGTGGGACCTTTAAGGGATGGCCTGGAAGAAGTAGGTCATTGGATGCAGCCCTCTGAAGGTTATAATCCACCCTGGATCCCGTTCTGCTTCTTCCACATGCTCCCGCCATCTTGTCTTCTCCACCCAAATAGAATGAACTCTCTGAAACTGTGAACCAAGACAAACCCTTCTCCCTTAAGTTGTTTCTGTCAGATGCTATGAACAGAGTGGTGTGAGAGTAACTCATCCAGTTGTGGTTCCTGTAAAAGGCTCAGGTGACTACAGGAAAGCATTACACGATGAGCAAGAGGATGAAAGAGAGGAATTTGGTGGTTCTCTAAGACTCCAACTCAGGTTATTCCTGAGTCCTGTCTCTCTTCTTGTCCTTGGACTTTAAATAGCCCAACTTCCTAGGAGTTAGTCATAGCATGCCATCAGAGTTCTGTCCGGCATGGTCTACATGAACCCCCAGAGAAAGAAGTCCAAGAGCTCAGTGGAGGCAGAAAATACACCCAATACTTCATGAGGCTGGACCTTTGACCATAATATGATCATGGGAACCAGCAGATCCAAATGGTGTTGGAAGAAACCAGGCAGTTGGATAGTCCCCAACACGGGAAGTCCTCCTCAGCATAACACTTCCTCATAGCACCTTGTTAGCAATAGCAATGATGAGGAGAGTGCCATACCCCTAACCAAAGAGCTCATTGGACAGAAATCGACCATGAAACACATCAGAAGCCCAAGGGCATTCATTGTGACCTGGGGTGATCTAAAATTTTACCCAATGAAGAGAATGTACCCAGTATTTTTTTTTTTAAATAAATAGGACGATCCAACCAGCAAGTCCCAGTCTCACTGCTATAACCAAGCACAGGAAGCATGAAGCACTAAGCACTCCTCCCTGTGGCCCTGGGCTTGAGCTGGAGCATCTGGCATCCAGAGAAAGCTGATCACTGGGAGTTAAGCCCTGGAGAGGCGCCATTGGCAACAGAAGCCAAGAATGTGTCCAAGTCCGGAGACACATCACAGCTCATTAGCCAAAAGCCTGTATTTCCTAACCACCTATGCAAATATTTGTGCCTCCTTCTTTCCCCTATGATTGAGAATGATGATAAACTTGTGAGAAATGTATAGTTATCTAGACAAAAGTTTTCCTTGTACCAACCTTTACTTGAAATATAATCCCTGACAACTATCTGCTAAAATAAATGAAGAGTCTCTAAGAACAATGATTCCCCCCCCCAGAGTCTTTTAGATTAAGAAAAACGCTTATGTATGGTTTCATTAATCAACATATAGACTCGTCACCAATTAGTGAATTGAGTGCTTCCAAAGGAAAGATCTGCATCTCACGGAAGAAGTCAAAAGAAGCAAATAAGTTAGTTCATTGGCCTCCCAACTGGCAATTTAAGTCACTGTACCATGAGAGTGGGAAAGCAACTTGAGTTAGTCAGGGAAGTCTGTAACATAACAGTAACAAAGGATCCCCAGACCTTGGTGGCTGTGGTGATTTGAATTCAAATGATGGCATAGGTTCACATACTTGTATGCTTGGTCATAGGAAGTGGTGCTACTTGAGAACCATTAAGAGGGATGACCTTGCTGAAGTAGATGTTACCTGGTTGAAGGAACTGTGTCACTGTGGGTTTCAGAAGCCCAGGCCCAATGGTTCTCTCTCTCTCTCTCTCTCTCTCTCTCTCTCTCTCTCTCTCTCTCTCTCTCTCTCTCTCTCTCTCTCTCTCCTGCCTGTGGACCTGTATATAGAACTCTCAGCTCTTCCTCCAACACCATGTCCGCCTGTGTGCCACATGCTTCCTGCCACACTGATAATGAACTAAACCTCTGAAACTCTAAGCAGCCCCAGATAAATGCTTTCCTCTTATAAAGTTGCCATGGTCATGATGTCCATGTCTTAGAGGCTTATACAAATTTGAATCGCTTGTTCCACAACTAACACAGACTGGCAGTGGACTCTGCCTGCCACTGTCACACAGTGTAGGCCGAGATACTAGGGTGATGATCTCCAATTGCCTGTTCTAAGAACCAGAGGGAAAGGCAAATGTAGGGAGTATCTCACAGACTGAGATACACCTGTACTCATGAGTATACACTTGTAGTCATGTTTATACACCCTGACTCATAAATCTATACCTGGACTCAAGAGTATACACCTAAACTCATGAGTGTATACCTAAATTCATGAGTATACACCTAAACTCATGAATCTACACCTGTGCTCATGTGTATACACTTGCATTCATGAGTATATACCTGCACTCATGGATACACCTGGACTCATGAATCTATACTTGTACTCATATATATACATCTACACTCATGAATCTATACCTACATTCATGAGTATACACCTGCATTCATGAGTATACACCTGCACTCATGAGTATACACCCATACTCATGTGTATACACCTGTGCTCATGTGTATATACCTGCACTCATGTGTATATACCTGCACTCGTGTAGATACACCTGGACTCATGAATCTACAACTGTACTCATGTATATACATATACACTCATGAATCTACACCTGCATTCATGAGTATACACCTGCATTCATGAATATACACCTGCACTCAGGAGTATACACCTACACTCGTGAGTATACACCCATATATACCTGCACTCATGAATCTATACCTGTACTCATGTGTATACATCTACACTCATGAATCTATACCTACATTCATGAGTATACACCTGCATTCATGAGTATATACCTGCACTCGTGAGTATACACCCATACTCATGTGTATACACCTGCACTCACGAGTATACATCTGATCTCATGAATATACAACTGATCTCATTAGTATACACCTGCACTCATGAATATGTGCCTGATCTCATGAGTATACACCTAAACCTGTGTGTATACACCCACATACAGGCATACACATAGTTTAAAAATAAAAATAAAACTGTTTTTAATTATTTTTTTAAACTACTAGGTACATTACCCATCTTTGGAAATAGTAGTGAGATACTACCAAAAAAAAAAAAAGAGCTTAGAAAAGACCCAAGCAACTGAGGAGAGTTCACAGAAAGGCTGGGCAGAGGTGGCCCTCAGGAAGGGAAGGAGTAGATGGCCTATGAGGGACACAGGGACAATGTGGAGCTGGCATGGGGACATTAGGCGGTGGCTCTAAATGTGGCATCTGCAGAAGACACATAGGGAAACCTCCCAGTGTGCTCACGCTTCAAGGACTCTGGGCCCTCAAGATCTGGGGAAAGGCTTGGCAGCCCTCACCACACAATAGTGTAAAAACATGCTTTAATCTGATTCATAGGAAACTGGAAAGAAACATTGTACTTTGAAACATAATAGAGGTGTGGCTCTTACCACATGCAAAAATCTGAACACAGTTTAACCTGCCAATTCTGCTCCACCACAAAAACATAAGTTGTCAGGTCCCGTGACAGTCAGGACATTTATCAAGAGAGGCTGACATTTGTCTTCAAGCACTCAGCTCTTTTCAACAGGGCTAGGGGAGGAACACTGCTTGCAGCTTCCAGGCTGGTAAGCCCCAGGTGAGCACTTGAACACACATGGTCAAGAATGAGAAGGGCAACAAGCCTGTTTCCACACTAATGCCCAGCAGATTCCTACCAAGAATGACGGCTCAGAAGTCCAACCTTAACATATCACAAAAAGAACCTACAAATAAGTGCTAGAAACCACTGAGCGTGCTCTCTCTCTCTCTCTCTCTCTCTCTCTCTCACACACACACACACACACACACACACACACACATTCACATGCAGGCACCAAATATCTCACATACACTCACACGAGAAAATGAGGAAATGTCAATTGCTGAAGGAGTCCTTGAAAAATATTGAGGCTTTAACCTGGGGAAAATCCCAGAGCAGGCAGGCAAAGCAAGACAAAACAGAGGCAGCACTCTTGGTCTCTTAAGCCAGTGTTTAGGATCACTAATACAAAGGCTGCACAACTGTCTAGTTGACCCTTTCACTATAACACAAAAAGCATAAGCTTGGTTCTCAGCACCCAATCTGTGGCTAACCACTGGTAACTCCTAGGGGAGTGGATACACTTTTCAGGCCTCTGCAGGTCCCACACTCACATGAACTTACCCACATACAGAACATACAGACATACACACGGATACGTAATTAGAAATTACAATAAGCCCATTGTTCAGCATCACATGAGTGGATAAGGAAAGTGTGGCACTTACACACAATGAACATGTACAGCTGTAAAAGGAAATCATGCCATCTGCAGGAAAAGGAATGGAACTAAAGATCTCAAGTAAAAATAAGACAAAGTCAGAGGGTAGAAAGACCAACAATTCATGTTTCCTTTCACATATGGAATTAGGATTTGTGTGTGTGTGTGTGTGTCTGTGTGTGTGTGTGTAGTGTAGTGTAGTATAAAAAAGGGACCATGAGAATAAAGGAAGAGATCCAAAGTGTGAGGGAAGCTTTGCAGAAAATTGCATTCATGTGACATGAAAGCAGGAAAGATTTGTCTGCACTCAGGAAAAACATGAATGAAGCTGGTGAGTAGGAAATTCAGGGTTGGTTGAGATACCTAAGAAGTCTCTACAGGGAGTGAATCCCTGCCACCATCTTCTCTGCCTGCCTGAGCAGAAAGGCAGCACTAGGTACTGAGATATCCCAAGTTTAAGATTTCTGGGGTGCAAACCACCAGGGGTCTGCCTGCACTCAGGACATGGGCAGATAGGCGGTTCGTCTGTGTGCCAGCTGGTCGTGGGTCCTGTACCCTATGGGGTACTCAGCATTTGGAGGGACTTCCTGCCACCATCTTCGCTCCATGACAGAGCAGTCAGGAAACACCAGGTTTACTGAGACAATCCCAAGTATAACACTGCTTGGAGCAAGACACAGCAGGGCTCCAACGGCACACTAGAGGAAGGCAGCACATCAGCAATCTGTGCCAGGGGGAAACCCAGTCATCCAGTGTCATGGAAATTGCCTTACAGGCCCACAGGAGGTTGAAGCACCAGCCAGTGACAACAAGACCAACTAACACCAGTGAGAACTAGATGGCTAAAGGCAAACATAGGAACGTTACTAACAGAAACTAAGGCAATATGGTAGCATCTGAACCCAATTCTCCAATAACAGCAAGTCCTGGATACCCCCAACACACCAGAAAAACAAGATTTGGATTTAAAATCACTGGTCATGATGCTGTTACATGAAGGACATAAATAAATCTCTTAAAGAAATTCAGGAGAAAACTGGCCAAAAGTTAGAAGCCCTCACAAGGGAAACACAAAAATCATTGAAAGAAATTCAGGAGAATATGGGTCAAAAAATAGAAGCCAATAAGGAGGAAATGCAAAAATCACTTAAAGAAACACAGGAGAACTTTGGTCAACAGGCAGAAGTCATGAAAGAGGAAACACAAAAATCTCTTAAAGATTTACAGAAAAACACAAACAAGCAAGTGAAGGAGCTGAGCAAAACCATCCAGGATCTAAAAACAGAAGTAGAAACAACTAAGAAATCACCAAGGGAGAAAACAATGAAGATAGAAAACCTTGGGAAGAAATCAGGGGCCATAGATGCAAATATCAACAACAGAATACAAGAGAAAGAAGAAAGAATCTCAGATGCCGAAGATACCATAGAAACCATGGACTCAACAATCAAAAAAAATGCAAAATGCAAAAATCTGGTAAGCCAAAACATCCAGGAAATCCAGGACACAATGAGAAGACCAAACCTAAGGATTATAGGCATAACAAAAGAATACACATGGAATGCAATCTCTGATAAGTGGAAGCTCTGAATACCCAAGGCACAAATCGCATAACAAATGACTCCCATGAAGAAGTATGGAGAGGGTCCTGATCCTGGAAAGAATTGATCTAGCATTGGAGGGGAATATAAGGACAGAGAAAAAGGAGGGAGGTGATTGGAGAATGGATGGAAAGAAGAAGGTTTATGGGACATATGGGGAAGGGGGATCTGGGAAAGGGGAAATCATTTGGGATGTAAACAAAGAATATAGAAAATAAAAATATTTTTTTAAAAAAGGATTATAGGCATAGATGAGAGTTAAGATTTACAACTTAAAGGGCCAGCAAATATCTTCAACAAAATTAAGGAAGAAAGCTTCCCTAACCTAAAGAGAGAGATGCCCATGAATATACAAGAAGCCTACAGAACTCCAAACAGACTGGACTAGAAGTACCTCCCGTCACATAATAATCAAAACCCCAAATGTACTAAACAAAGAAAGAATACTAAAGGTAATAAGAGAAAAAGGCCAAGTAACATATAAAGGAAGACCTATCAGAATCACACCAGACTTCTCACCAGAGACTATGAAAGCTAGAAGATCCTGGGTGGATCTCATGCAGACTCTAAGAGAACAAAAATGCCAGCCAAGATTACTATACCCAGCAAAACTCTCAATCACTGTGATAAAGAAACCAAGATATTCCATTACAAAACCAAATTTACACAATATTTTTCCACAAACCCAGCCCTACAAAGAACAATAGGGGGAAAACACCAATACAAGGAAGGAAACTATACCCTGGAAAAAGCAAGATAATAACCTTCTTTCAGCAAATCCAAAAGAAGATAGCCACTCAAATATAAAATTAACATCAAAAATGATAGGAAGCAATAATCACTATTCCTTAATATCTCTTAACATCAATGGACTCAATTCCCCAATAAAAAGACATAGACTAAGAGACTGGATACATAGACAGGACCCTACATTTTGCTGCATACAGGAAACACACCTCAATGTCAAAGACAAAAACCTTAGAGTAAAAGGCTAGAAGACAATTCTACAGCAAATGGTCTCAGGAAACAAGCTGCAGTTGCCATTCTAATATCAGATAAAATTGACTTTCAACCTTAAGTCATCAAAAGAGACACGGAAGGACACTTCTTTCTGGTCAAAGGAAAAATCCACCCTCAAGAACTCTCAATCCTGAACATCTATGCTCTAAATGCAAGGGCACCCTCATTCATAAAAGAAATTTTACTAAAGCTCAAAGCACACATTGCACCTAACACAATAATTGGGGGTGACTTTAACACCCCACTCTCCTCAATGGACAGATCAGGAAAACGGAAACTAAACAGGGACACAGTGAAACTAATTGAAACTTTGGACCAATTGGATTTAACAGATATATATAGATCATTTCATCCCAAAGCAAAAGAAAATACCTTTTTTCTCAGCACCTCATGGTACCTTCTCCAAAATCGATCATATAATCCGTCACAAGACAGACCTCAGCAAATATAAGATCGAAATAATCCCATGCCTCCTATCAGATCACTATGGAGTAAAAGTGGTCTTCAATAGCAACAAAAACAACAGAAAGCCCACTTACACATGGAAACTGAACAATACTCTACTCAATGATATCTTGGTCAAGGAAGAAATAAAGAAAGAAATCAAAGACTTTTTAGAATTTAATGAAAAAGAAGGCACAACATACCCAAATCTATGGGACACAATGAAAGCAGTGCTAAGATAAAAACTCATAGTCCTGAGTGCCTCCAAAAAGAAAATAGAGAGAGCATACACTAGAAGCTTAACAGCACACCTGAAAGTCCTGGAACAAAAAGAAGCTAATTCACCCAGGAGGAGAAGAAGATAGGAAATCATCAAACTCAGGGCTGAAATCAATCAAATAAAAACAAAGAGAACCATACAAAGAATCAACAAAACCAGGAGCTGGTTCTTTGAAGAAAAATCAACAAGACAGATAAACCCTTAGCCAGACTAACCAAAAGGCACAGAAACAGTATCCAAATTAACAAAATTAGAAATGAAAGGGGAGATATAGCAACAGAAACTGAGGAAATTAAAAAAATTATCAGATCCTACTAAAAAAGCCTGTACTTCACACAACTGGAGAATCTGGGGGAAATGAACAATTTCTTAGACAAATGCCAAATACAAAATTAAATCAGGATCAAATAGATCATCTAAACAGTCCCATAACCCCTAAAGAAATAGAAGGGGTCATAGAAAGCCTTCCAACGAAAAAAAGCACAGGACCAGACGGTTTTAGTGCAGAATTCTATCAGACCTTCAAGAAGATTTAACACCAATACTCTTCAAACTATTCCACAAGATAGAAACAGAAGAAACACTACCCAACTCGTTCTATGAAGCCACAATTATGCTGATACCAAAACCACACAAAGATCCAACAAAGAAAGAGAACTTCAGGCCAATTTCCCTTATGAATATCGATGCAAAAATACTCAATAAAATTCTTGCCAACCGAATCCAAGATCACATCAAAACATCAGCCACCATGATCAAGTAGGCTTCATCCCAGGGATGCAGGGATGGTTCAATATAAGGAAATCCATCAATGCAATCCACTACATAAACAAACTCAAAGAAAAAAAACACATGATCATTTCATTAGATGCTGAAAAAGCATTTGACAAAATTCAGCATCCTTTCATGCTAAAAGCCTTGGAAAGAACAGGAATTCAAGGCCCATATCTAAACATGGTAAAAAGCAATATACAGCAAACCAGTAGCCAACATCAAACTAAATGGAGAGAAACTTGAAGCAATTCCACTAAAATCAGGGACTAAACAAGGCTGGCCCTCTCTCCATATCTTTTCAATATAGTTCTTGAAGTCCTGGCTAGAGCAATTAGACAACATAAGGAGGTCAAAGGGATACAAATTGGAAAGAAGTCAAACTATCACTATTGGCAGATGATATGATTGTATACTTAAGTGACCCAAAAAAAACTCTACCAGAGAATTCCTACAGCTGATAAACAACTTCAGCAAAGTGGCTGGTTATAAAATCAACTCAAGCAAATCAGTTGCCTTCCTATACTCAAAGGATAAGCAGGCTGAGAAAGAAGTTAGGGAAACGACACCCTTCAAAATAGCCACAAACAGCATAAAGTATCTTGGGGTGACTCTAACCAAACAAGTGAAAGACCTATACGACAAGAACTTTGGGTCTCTGAAGAAGGAAATCAAATAAGACCTTAGAAAATGGAAAAATCTTCCATGCTCATGGATTGGCAGGATTAATAGAGTTAAAATGGCCATCTTGCCAAAAGTAATCTACAGATTCAATGCAATCCCCGTCAAGATCCCAACTCAGGTTTTTAATATAGTTAGAAAGAGCAATTCTCAAATTCATCTGGAATAACAAAAAAAAACCAGGATAGCTAAAACTATTCTCAACAATAAAAGAACTTCTTGGGGAATCAGTATCCCAGACCTCAAATATTACTACAGAGCAATAGTGATAAAAACTGCATGGTATTGGTACAATGACAGGCAAGTGGACCAATGGAATAGGATTGAAGACCCAGAAATGAACCCATACACCTATGGTCACTTGATCTTTGACAAAGGAGCTGAAAACATCCAGTGGAAAAAAAAGATAGTCTTTTCAACAAATGGTGCTGGTTCAATTGGAGGTCAGCATGCAGAAGAATGGGAATTGATCCATTCTTGTCTCCTTGTACTAAGCTCAACTCCGAGTGGATCAAGGATCTCCACATAAAATCTGACACACTGAAACTAATAGAAAAGAAACTGGGGAAGACCCTTGAGGACATGGGTACAGGGGAAAAGTTCCTGAACAGAACACCAATAGCTTACACTCTAAGATCAAGAATTGACAAAGGGGACCTCATAAAATTACAAAGTTTCTGTAAGGCAACGGACACTGTCAAAAGGAAAAAATGGAAATGAACAGATTGAGAAAGGATCTTCACTAACCCTAAATCTTACAGAGGGCTGATATCCAATATATACAAAGATCTCAAGAAGTTAGACCCCAGAGAACCAAATAACCCTATTAAAAAATGGGGCACAGAGCGAAACAAAGAATTTTCACCTGAAGAAATTTGGATGGCTGAGAAGCACCTTAAGAAACGCTCAACATCATTAATCATTAAGGAAATACAAATCAAAACAACCCTGAGATTTCACCTCCCACCAGTCAGAATGGCTAAGGTTAACTACTCAGGAGCCAGCAGGTGTTGGCGAGGATGTAGAAAAAGAGGAACACTCCTCCACTGCTGGTGGGATTGCAAGATGGTACAACCACTTTGGAAATCAGTCTAGTGGTTCCTCAGCAAACTGGACATGACACTTCCAGAGGACACTGCTATACCTCTCCTGGGCATATACCCAGAGGATTCCCCAGCATGCAATAAGGACACATGCTCCACTATGTTCATAGCAGCCTTATTTATATTAGCCAGAAGCTGGAAAGAATACAGATGCCCCTCAATGGAGGAATGGACACAGAAAATGTGGTATATTTATACAATGGAGTACTACTCAGCAATTAAAAGCAATGAATTCATGAAATTCTTAGGCAAATGGTTGAAACTGGAAAATATCATCCTAAGTGAGGTAACCCAATCACAAAAGAATACACATGGAAGGCAATCCCTGATAAGTGGATATTAATTAGCCCAGAAGCTCTAAATTCTCAAGAAACAGCATATCAAATGATACCCAAGAAGAGGGAAAGAGAGGGCCCTGGTTCTGAAAAAAGTTGATCCAGCATTATAGGGGAATACCAGGACAGGGAAATGGGAGGGGATGATTGGGAAATGTGCAGAGGGAAGAGGGCTTATGAGACTGATGGGGAGGGAGTAAATGGGAAAGGGGAAAGCATTCAGAATGTAAACAAAGAATATAGAAAAAAAAGTCTCGTGACATTGCATACATCAATTCATATGTTAATTTAAATTAATCTTAAAGGAGAGAAAAAGAAAAATATAAACTAAGGGCCCAGGATTTGATTTGATCGGTAGAAGTGCTTACCATGTGATCTGTGGGCAACCTCTGAAAAGCCTGGCACTGACTAGAAGCTCTAGGTTCAGTGAGAAACTGTCTCAAAACAAAACAATAGAAGACACATGATATTGACCTCTTGTCCCCACTGTACATACACGCAGACACAGACACACACACACACACACACACACACACACACACACACACACACACACATATATATATATATATATATATATATATATATATATACACATACAGAGAGATACACACACAAAGAATAATAGAAATTAAGTTAATATAAATAAAATGGCAAGTTCTTATCATCCGATAAGATAGTAGAGTTTATATGAGCAGCAGTAAGGACCCAACAGAGATTTGGGGACAGAATAACAAGAAAGTCGAAGTTTGAAAGCTAGCCTGGTAGACATACCTGCGCTCCCAGATAACAGAGAGACTGTAGGAGAACAATTGTAGTTCAAAGCCTGCCTAGACTGCAGAGAACATTCAAGGGCAGTGCAAAGATGGGTGAGACTTTGTCTCTGCATTTACAAGAGCAAAAGGGAGTCTGGAAATGTAGCTTGTCAGTCGAGTGTTTGCCTAGCATGGACAGGGCTTTATGTTGAAGCCTCAGCAGGGCAAAAACTAACAACCAAGGAGATCCAAAGAGCAAGCTGCTTTGGGGAAATGAAGTTGTAATTAATCACACAAGAGATTGGAAGAAAAATCTGAAGTAAGAGTGTAGAAAAATATGTTCACTGTCATGTGAGAGCTGAAGTCAGGGAGGAAAAATCAGTCGCCTGTGGAAAGGAACCCCAGGAAAGAACAAACTTGAAGAAAGAATACATATGGCTGGTGGTTTAAGACCTTCCTTTCTGGTCAAGGAGCTTACAGCCCCTTAGGAGGGAACAACAATATGAACCACCCAGTAACCCCAGAGTTCCCAGGGACTAAACCACCAACCAAAGAATACACATGGAGGGACCCATGGCTCCAGCTGAATACGTAGCAGAGGATGGTCTTGTTGGACATCAAAGGGAGGAGAGGCCCTTGGTCCTGAGAAGGCTCGATGTCCCAGTATAGGGGAATGCCAGGACAGGGAAGCGGGAGTGGGTGGGTTGGTGAGCAGGGGGAGAGGGGGTGGAATAGGGTGTTTTTGGAGAGGAAACCAGAAAAGGGGACAACATTTGAAATGTAAATAAAGAAAATATCTAATAAAAAAAGACCTTCCTGTCTGAGGGCATGGAAACATTAAATTGCAGACACAGGTACAGACAGAGACTCAATAACTTGTCCTCATAAAAAAATTTATCTGTTGTATTAGTTACTGTTCTCATACTGTGACAAAACACCTGGAATAAAGCAACTTAAAGGACAGAAATGTCTATTTTCCCTGAGTCTGAGGATATAGTCTACTTCAGAGTATAAGCCACATTTCTATTACTGAGACAAAACAACATGACCAAGGCAACTTATAAAATAAAGCATCTAGTTGTGCTTACAGTTGGAAGGTTAGAGTACATGACGGTGGAACATAGGCATAGTAGAAAATTGAGAACTCACATCTTGATCCACAAGCAAGAGAGAGATAACTAGGAATCACACAAGTCTATTGAAACCTCAAAGCCTGCCACCAATGACACACCTCCTCCAAAGAGGCCACACCTTCTAATCCTTCCCGAACAGTTCCACCAACTAGGGGACCAAGTATTCAAATGTGTGAGCCTACCGGGACCATTCTCATTCAAACCACCACACTTGGCAAGGAAGTTGTGATGGCCAGAGCCTGAGGCATCTGCATTTGGGAAGCAGCAGTGAATGTTTGTGGTTGTCTAACTTTTTCCTATTCTATCAGCCCAGGGGGTCTTCCCATCTCTAGATAATCCCACACAGGCATACACAGAGAGTTGTCTCCTTTGTGAATCTAGACCCTACAGAGTTGAAACTAAGACTAACCATCATGCATGTTGAAATCATTACCACCAGTAAGATGGTATCTGGGGATGGGACACTTGAGAGCTCATTTTCCATTCTTTACTAAGTTTCTTCTGTGTCTTCATTACATACTATAGACTTATAGTTATATTGTTTTTATACATTCACTGGTCTGAAGCAGATGGGAATTTTCAGTAGCCACACTTTATTACCTTTATATTCATGAACAGAGTAAGGCAAGTAGTATACACATTGGATGAAGGAAGGATGACTGGATGAATGATTAAATAAATGGTAAATAAAATTAAATACATTGAAATCTTTAAGAATGACTGAGATCAAAAGGGCTAGTGAGGGAACAAGAGTAAGCCTAACATTTCATTGGATTTTTCTAGTTTACAAATAATGTTGAGGCATGGTGGCTGTGGTGGTTTGCTTATGCTTGGCCCAGGGAGGGGCACTATTTGGAGGTGTGGCCTTATTGGAGTAGGTGTGGCTTGGCTGGAGGAAGTGTGTCACTGTGGGGGCGGGCTTTGAAGCTCTGCCCAGTGTGAAAGAGTTAGTCTTCCCCTAGCAGCCTTCGGATGAAGATGCAGAACTCTCAGCTCCTCCTACACCATGCCTGGCTTTCACAAAGCAATAAATCATATGAGAAGTTAAAATAAGAGTTACTTTTTATTACCTGGGATGTCTATAATCTGAATTTTCAAAATCTGTCAATGGATCAATAAGAGGGTTCAATGGGTGAAAGAAGTTGCTGTCTGATGCTGTAGGCTTGGCGACCCAAGTTCAATTCTGGACCCATGTAAAGGTTAAAGAACTGAGCCCATAAAGCTGTCCTCTGCCTTCCATACCTGCACAGTGGCACATGTGAGCACATGCATGCACACACACACATATTCATATAATATTGATAATTTATACATATGTGCAACATTAACCCCTTCAGTGGCCCTCCACTTTTTACCTTTCAGGTGATGGTGCAGTAGCTTATATCTGTAATTCCAGCACTTGAGGCAGAGGCATGGAAATTGTTACAATGTGAAGCCCAGACTGTATACAGTAAGTTCCAGGCCATCCAGAGCTATGTTAGTTAAGAGACCTTGTCTCAAAATAAATAAGTGGGGTATGTTCAAGGTCCCTCAGACAGGAGGACCAGGGTAGATCCTAGAGATTCATTAGATCCAGAGTAGTGTTCCTGGCAACAGATGACTTGGAAAGGGACCCATGTTTCAAAAAAAATCCCTGAAATGCACATTTTTCTAAGTAACAAGAATCACCGTGTAAGAGCACTTGGAAAAGTATTTGTAACAGAGAAGGTGATTCGGTGGTTTTGAGAGTTATATGATGTTATTATTACTTTTCGTTTTCAGCAGGTTATATGAACATCACTTGTTACAGCTCAACCATCCACATCACCGTGCCTGACCATAAAAGGCATTTGAAGGTGTTGAAGGCATTTGGGTAGAGATTAATTAATTTGCACTCTTTCCCCTTCCCTTCTCCCCTTCCCCTCCCCCTCCCCCTCTACTCCCCTCCCCCCCTCCTCTCCTTTTCCCTCTCCCTTGCTCTACCACTAAGATGTACCCCTGGCCCTCACTGCAACAGCCTGAAACGACAGACCTCTTACTCAGTACATTCATGCCCAAAATCAATGAGACATCTCTTCCTAGACAAGGGAGTTAGAGATCTTATTCTCAGTGTTAACATTCCATACTTGGCTCAAACATAGAACTCTTCAGAGTCACAAAGGATTTGACCTTGGAACAGTCTAAAATCTACCCCAGACAGAAGTAGACACAAATAAACTCAGCATTTCCACACTATTCCTAGGCTTCATGTCCCAGAAACATTTTGCCTCCTTCTCTATGACATTTACAGAGAAATTCCAAGAATGTTTAATAAGGCAGCCTTTGAAAGCAGCTCTCTTTATCTACAGTGTCCACTTAGAAATAACCAGTGGGGAATTATAGCTCAGCACTGGCCCTAACAGCACAGAATCATCATCTATGAGTTTCACTGAGCTGAAGGACCTAGAGACAAAGGAAGAGGAATTTATGGGGTCTCATTCACAGTACGAAGAAGGCCTCTTCCTCCACATGGCTCCTGTCTGCAAGAATGGACTTTATATTGGTTTTTTTTTTTTATGTTGCTAGGCTCTAGAAAGCCGGAGAAAGCTCCAAAGACACAACATTGCCCTAAATACGCCTCTGAAAACAGAATAAGGAGCTGTGAGCTCTAAGCAAGTGTCAGCTTGCTCCTCTCCTCTAGAGGAGAATCTCCGGCTTGGGTTCCCAAGTCCCACCAACAAAAGGCAAACATGCACACTCACAGTTGAAGGTCAAATCCACAGAAGAAAAGTTGCTGTGGGTATGTCTTTAAAAAAATAACAAGGATAACACAGTCAGGCTCTGTATTGGTTACTTACCAATACCTCACAATACTTCCAGTGTGAGAAAACACTTAAAGCAGCCTGAGAGAAGAAAGGTTTTCTTCTGTTCACAGTTACAGAGGGTGACAGCCAGCCATGGTGAGAGGAGGCTTGCATGCAGGATCACTGAGAGTTCAAGGCTAGCCTAGATAGCAAGTTCCAGACCCTGTTTCAAAAATAAGTAGATGATTGATAGAAAGATAGACAGACAGATAGACGGACGGATGGATGGATGGATGGATGGATGGGTGGATGGGTGGGTGGGTGGGTGGGTGGGTGGATGATAGATGGATGAATGGACGGATGGATGGATGGGTGGGTGGGTGGGTAGATGGATGTGTAGGTAGATAGGTAGGTAGGTAGATAGATAGATAGATAGATAGATAGATAGATAGATAGATAGATGGATGGATGGATGGATGGATGGATGGATGGATGGATGGATAGATGGATGGATAGATAGATAGATAGATAGATAGATAGATAGATAGATAGATAGATAGATAGATAGATAGATAGAATAAACTCCAAGCTTTAAAGTAAAGCCTACTAAGAACAAGGGGTTTGTTCTCCATGGATTACAATAAACTACCAGTCAACATCAGTGCCCACCAACCTGACCCAGCATCACACAGGGCATCTAGCAAGAAGAGCAAGGGTCCCCTAAGATCTCTTATGGCCAGAGGAAAGAAAGAAGCCACCAGCCCAGGCGAACTCACCACATGCCAAGGGAGGAAGTGCAGAGTACCTAATGAGAAGAGAGTGAAGCTCAGAAAGGGAAGGGAGGCCACAAGGATGAGTTCCCAAAGGTAAGCCCTCCACAAATAGAATGTCTCTTCGTTGGCAGGACACCCCAAAAGTTCCAGAACCCATGAATAGAAAGCTTTGTGGAACACCTGACATGGGAGCTGGTGGCACAGAGGTGCCACTGTGGGACACCTGACATGGGAACTAGTCTTACTGGAAGTGTTTCCTCTTGCTCCTGCCTTCCTGGGAACTTACTATGCGAAGCAAGTAATGTTTTTCCTTGAGAGCCATCTTGCCTCTCAAAAGGCAAGGGTCTTCTTGTCCCTCACCCATCAATACCTTTGTAGCTTGATCAAGCCAGAGACGTGCACCCGAGGCTTTCCAGTTGCTAGGCCCACATGTAACTGTCAGGAGTGACAATTCATTTGAAGCCTAGGCTGTATCACCAACTAAACTGAGAAAGGTATTCAAATGCAGTTTCATCCTGCCTGAGAAGACCTCGGCATTCTGTAACCCTAGGCCCTGTAATCAGGTCACTGACCTATAATCTATCTCCAACCTCACACAGAGCCCTGTACAATACTTGAATAATCCCGTCTTCCCTCCCTGTGGCCAAAACAGAAGAAAAACCCTTGACCTGGCCTTCTTCCCCACCCGCCCCCAATTCTTTTTAGAGAAGAAGTATAACTTCATCAACTCATCCTTCTGTTTCCTCATAAACAGCAAATTGTCAGTCTGGTTGGCAGTGGCTCTCTTGACTCACGTCTGACCCCACAGGGTCCTGTGAGCCATAGTTAGGAAGGTCTGATGCTGGTGACAGCAGAAACACTTGGTTTTTGGCAGCAAAACTTTGATCCTACAGTCCTAGCAGACCCTTCAGGAATCCTAAGGAAAATCATCCTGTCCCTGGGATAGTGTCTTATTCAGTGCTAGGTGTTGTGTCTACATGGTCCCTGGGGACCTGCACACTGGGCCCTGCTCAGCCCTGGGCACTGTAAGCCTTGACTTCAGGATGATGTGTGAGACATAATAATTTCAGGTTTAAAAGAGTATAATAGAGTCTAACTGCACAGGGCTTTCCCTAACTCTCATTAGGAAAGCAGCATCCACATCATTGCCACTCCAAACACTTCACTTCTCACATGGTCCATCAAGAAAGCATTAGAGTCACTGTGTTACTAGGTATGCCTGCACACACATTAGGGACCCCTAAACAATCTTCTCTAGGACCCCAAAGTCAGTGGGATGGGATAGAACTGAGGATTCAAATAATCCCCCTACTCTTTCCCCAACTCCTCCTAGATCTATCCCTACTTTCCTACCCTCCTCAACTTCATGACTTTTTTTCTAATACTCCAGTGAGTTCAATTAGCACTGTCCAAATACTCCACTATAGTATGATTGACATACCAGGGGCCACACCCTTAACAAAAAAAAAAAATGGCTCACCCTCCTTTTTTTTTTTTTTTTTTTTTTTTTTTTTTTTTTTGTCTCTCCCTCTTCTTGATGGTTAAACATGGTGACAGAAGTACCTTCTGTTACTGATTTTGGTCACATGAACTCTTCTGCCTTTGGTATCCTTTCAGACTACTGGTGCCTCCTTCAGTGGCCATGGTATGGTAGAGCCGTGCAATACTCCAGTTGAGCAGTAAAGATGTGTTCCCTGTCCCTTGGGGTATTTGGGTGAGCATCTTTCTCAATATTTTTTCAGTCTTGTTGAAATGTTGCCTGCTTGTTGTCTTAGTTACTGAGAGACCCACTGGCCCCATAGTAGTGAGATGACTTTTTAAGTATATTGCCTTAAAGTCAATATACTTTTTTACCAGCTTTTTTTTGGCTGCTTACCACCTACCATAACTTCCTCCCATCTTTACTTTTAAATATTTTTATCCTCATATTCTAGCATGGACCTCGAGAACAAAGCATCATTTGACTTTGATTTTCAATCAAGAATGAAAGTCTTTGATTTTTTAATAGAGTCTGCAATCTATTACATTTAATTGGTGATAAATTTAGCTTTCAGCAATTTTATACCATACTGTTTGCTGCACCTGATTCCTGTTCTTTCTCTTTTCCTGTCTTCCTTTGGAGTGAGATTTTTATCATGCCCTATTTATTTGAAAATGTTTACATTATTGCTTTATTTTGAATAGTCACCGTGGATATTTCAGTTATCATAGTTTAATGATAAATCCAATGTTCTGATAGTGCCCACATGCATGTACACATGTATACACACACATGCACACACACATAAACAGACATATGCACACATGTATACACACAAGCACACATATATGCACACATAGGTACACTCTCACATGTGCACATATATATATACATGTATGCACACATACACACATATGTATGAACACTCTCACACATGCACACACAAAGAAACAGACATACATATAACATGCATATACATATGCACACAT
The DNA here is from genome assembly GCF_947179515.1 of Apodemus sylvaticus. NCBI lineage: Eukaryota > Metazoa > Chordata > Mammalia > Rodentia > Muridae > Apodemus > Apodemus sylvaticus. The sequence continues at coordinate 41,112,998 of NC_067494.1, forward strand.
ATGTATACTCTCACATGTGCACATACACATTTATGCACACATGCACACTGATGTGCACACTCTCACATATGCACACATGTATATACACATACATACACATATGCACACATATGTACTCTCTCATGTCATGCACAGACACACACATTTATGCACACATGCACATACATGCCATAACAAGTCCACCATCTTATAAACTTGATCACTTGCCTTTATTGATACCATATCATTTCTTTTGCTCTTCTTTTCTCCTCCATCCCTTACCTAACACTTAGAATTCTTTTCTCTCTGCCTGAAGAACTGTCTTCACTGTTCTCTTACTGAAGTCTTACGACAATAAACCCCAGTGCATTCATCTGCAGATACCTGTATTTCGCCTCCCTATCTTAGATCCTTCCTACTGAGGGTGATAGTCAGCATTAGCTATTTTCCTTTACTGAAGTCTACTGGAAGCTTCCTGCTCCTGTCTTCCACTATTGTTCCTGATAACAGCATCTCTAATTAGTGTGTGTGTGTGTGTGTGTGTGTGTGTGTGTGTGTGTGTGTGTGTGTGCAATAAAACCCACATCCTCACACTTGCTAGGCAAATGCTATACCATTGAGCTAGGCTGCAGCCTGGATATTTTTAAAGCAATCTTTCTTTTCTAACACCTTTAAGGGTATAATTGTTTGCAGTTTCCTTGTAACATTTTTCTCTCGTTTCTGCTAGAATTTTTAGAGCATCTGCAGATTCAGATGTGAAGGCAAACTCTGTCATTATCTTTATCAACTATCAGTTACATCCAAAACTCCAGAATATCCAAATGAACAAACTTGAAAGTTTCTCTGTGTCTTCTAAATGTCTAACATTTAGAAGTGACATCCTGTTACCTTTTATCACTCTGTATTCTTTGTGTGTTTTATTCTGGACAATCCTCAAGTTCACTAATTCTCTCAATTGTATCAGCTATATGCTGTAAAAGGGTCCACTGAGTTTCTGTTTGCAAATTCTACAGTGTTCCTTTGTTCTTGCTTAAGTCTACCATGTCACTTTTTATGGTTTCAAATACTTCAACGCCCTCAACGTTTTAACCTTATCTTTTCTATCCTTGCAAATATTAAGTCTGGTTTCTGTGCAGCTTTTTACCAACTCTCTGGTGCCTTCCTGAGTGTGTTTCTGTTACTTCTTGTTTTCAGTGATTCATTTTCAGGTGAATTAGCACCTCCCAGTGTCCACTGCTCTGTGATCTGTTGTTTGCCATGTGCTTGAAGCTATGCTTTTAAAACTGCTTGTACAGGGGTCAGCAATATGGCTCAGCAAGTAAAGGTGCTTGCAACCAATTCTGATGAGCTGAGTTCAATACCCGAGACCCACATGGTTTAATGTTCACATGGTAGAAAAAGAGAATCGACTCCCACAAGATGTCCTCTGACCTCAACATATGTGATATGGCATGTGTCATCACACACAAAATAAGTGAATGAATGAATGAATAGATGAAAAACATCTTTGAAACAGAATTTTATGGAGACTATGTCAATCTTGAACTCACAATGGCCTTAAGTTCCTGATTCTTTCTGCCTTTCTCTAACTCATGAGTGCTGGGATTGCAGGTATGTACTACCATGCTCAGACTATATAGCTATTTTGATGTTATTGTTTGCACATATTATTTTCATAAACATAACTGTTATTGGATTGTGGCAGATCTTGGAAGAACCATCAAGTTCATTATAGCTCACTCCTTGCATATGACTTGAGACAGCCCCCAACATTCCCAGAGTTCGTGAAAGAGACAGTTTATGTCCATCACACCCTTATCACCAGAAATCACCTCTGCCAAATCTCAGATCAAAGCACAGGTAGCTTATCCTGATGATCTAGGTTCTAAATTCATATCTTCCCATTTCCATGGAAGCTGAGGGAAAACTTATTCTCTTGGCTTTGTGTCTCAGATTCCTACCTGCACCTTGGTCAACAGAAGTCCTGAGCATTGTGTTCTGGTCAACAGAAGTCCTGAGCATCATGTTGTCCTCGCTAGATTCCTGCTGTGTTATTAGATCTTTGTTGCTTTCCAGAAATGCTATTTCATGTTACTTAAATTTTATTGGTCATTCTCAGTGGAATTATAGGTCTGAACTATCCTATTTACCATTAACAAAAGAAAAAAAGTCCTTTGATACTTTCAAGCAGTTCCTCTATCTTCATATTATCTGTGTGAAGTAAATATCGGGGAATGAATACTGTTGAGATCTAGGGTACAGAGACTCTGGGAACCCAGTGTTGAATGAACAACTGATAGAAGAGTGGACACAAAGCCCTTCCCCCTCCTCTCTCTTCTCCTTATTCTCGTCTACATACCACTGCTTCATGAAAGCAACCAATCATTTAAACTACCTTTAAATACGCCCTCACTTTCCATCTTTAAAAAAAAAAAAAGTTCTTTACTTGTATGTTCAAAGGGCTGAATCTCTTTTCCTTGGGGGGGGAGGGGAATAAACTATTTGTACCAAACTGTAAGAGACTTTGAAAATGGATGCTAAATGAGGATCCATCACCCTGACAGTGATGGGAAAGCCTCCAATGTACACTGGAGGGAAGATGCCACTTAGAAAGATGAGCTCTGCTGTTTAAAGTCATAATGATTACAATAATTGTGGGACATTGTATTGAGTGTTGAACTGGCACATACCATCCCACTTCTTTGAAAGGTCCTGCAATTTCTAACTTTCCATACCTTTTAGATTTTGAAGAAGACTAGCTGACTCTTAGTGAACTTTAGACCCCAGACCTATCAGACATACTTACTCCCAATTAATGAGCTTCACACCCTAAAGGCATCTGACTCGCATGTGTTGGGGACTGGGGTGGGGTGTTCTGAGCATGGATAGCCTCTAAGCAATGGGAATATGACTCTTGGATATGAGATTTGAGAGTTGGGGCAAAGACAGACCTAGAAAAGATGAAAATCATTTTCCTTCCAGAGAACCATCTACCCCAAGATGTTCTTTGAAAGAGGGTGTCCCAAACAGAATGTGCTCCAATATGTTTAAATATTACCTATGGTGGTTTGAATAGGTTTGGTCCCCCATAGATTCATGTGTTTCCATGCATGGCCATAGAGAGGGACACTCTTAGGAGGTGTGACATTGTTGGAGGAAGTGCTTCACTGATTAAGTGCATTTTGAGGTCTCCTGTGCTTAGGTTTCGCCCAGTGTGTAGAATCCAGTCTCCTCCTGGTTGCCTGTGGAAGCCCAGTCTCCTCCTGCTGCCTTCAATCAAAATGGAGAACTCTCAGCTCCTCTAGCACCAAGTCTGCCTGCAGGATGCCATATTTCTCACCATGATAATAATGGACTGAAACTCTGAAACTGTAAGCCAGGTCCAATTAGATGTTCTTCTTTGTAAGAGTTGCCTTGGTCATGGTGTCTCTTCACAGCAATGAAACCCTAAGACTCTACCTCATCAGACCTCTACAAGCAAGAAGTTTAGTGAGAAACAAAGACTTCAAAATACCCACCCGTAGAGGGTAGGCATCCACTGCGCCTGTTGACCCATCCCGGGTCTCAGAAACCCAGAATGGGAGAGGACAGAGAGGTATGAACTAGGTGCCCCTGGCCCCCATACACTGCTGCCTGTAGACAACACTGCTTTGGGACCCCACCGCACAGGCTGTGTGGGTCATTCAGAATTCTGTCTGGGGCTCCCTGGCCCTAGCTTCTACAGAAAGCCGCGAGCCAGGAATCCTATTGGAATCATCCGGGAGCATGCCAGACTCTCTGAAGTGATGCTTTTTCCTTCAGGGGACCAGAGTCTCTGGGAATCCTAGCTGAGCCAGTGCAAGCTCCTGCTCCACCCTCAGTGTCTGGCCAGGCATTGTGGTGCCCACAGCTTCTTGACTATTACCTCATTGCCAAACACTTCAGAGTGCCCCTCCCAGCTGCACATAAAGAGGAGGAGGTTAAAGTCCTAGTTCAGACCATACACCTTCCCTCCCTTCTAATGGGTCTCCAGGAGGTCTACCTGACAATATCAGGGCTTGCTCCCTCTCATTACAGATGATAATATAATAAGCTGGCCATCCACCAGGGTAGCCTGAGGGCACTTTCACAGAATAGTTCTGCAGCAGGAAGTCCTGATTCCTCACTGCTGGAGTGTAGACGGAAAGGCACATCTAAAGAGGTTTCTCTGATAGTTTCTAGAAGCCTCTGTGTCTTAACTTTTTCATCCACACATTACATGGACAAAAAATAAAAACAAAAATCCCTATACCCCATTCCCACCCAACTCACAGCCAGGCTAATGTCAACTGTCACCCTTGAGACCTCTTCAGCAAGCTGTGGGAAAAAAGAAGAATGGACTCAGAGTGGTCCACTCAGCTTGGACTGTGAGTGGATCAGGATGGACCAGTCCAGAGTGTTTGGGTTATAACCTCCCTCTCCTTTTTAAAGGTATTTTATTATTTTATGTGTATGAGTGTTTTGACTGTGTGGATGTAAGTGTACCCCATGTGTGCCTGGTGTTCACAGATGTCAGAGGAAGGTGTCTAATTCTCTGGGACTGGAGTTATAATAGACAGTTGTGAGGGCTGAAGAGATGACTCACCAGTTAAGAGCACAGACTGCTCTTCCAAAGGTCCTGAGTTCAAATCCCAGGAACCACATGGTGGCTCACAACCATCTGTAATGAGATCTGATGCCCTCTTCTGGTGTGTCTGAAGACAGCTACAGTGTACTTACATATAATAAATAGATAAATCTTTAAAAAATAATTTAAAATAGTCAGTTGTGAGCTACCATGTAGCAATTAAATCTGGGTCTCCAGCCCTATAATTTTTTCTATATTATATCTATTGTGTTGCCATGAGCTCTCTCTATATGTGTGTATACACAAATGTGTGTTGCCCGGTATATAATAGAAAGGACAACTTGTGGACGCCATTTCCTTCCTTCCACCTTGTTGGTCCCACAGATAGAGCTCAGGTCACCAGGCTTGGCTGCAAGTGCCTTTACTCTCAAGTCATCTCATCTTGAAGGTTCAAGGTTACAGTGTTGTTGCAGCAAAAGTTTTTCTTCCATCTTCTATTAGCTACTTTTCTCATTTCAATGACAAAAATACCTGGCCAAAACCACTTAAGGAAGGCATATTTTATTTGGTCTCACAATTTGAGGGTACAGTCCATGAGGTCTGGAAGCCATCGCAACAGGAACTTGAGGCACCTGACCACATGGGTCTACAGTCAGGAAGCAGAGGACTAAACCATTCTGCTCTGGTCATTTTTTTATTCTGTCTAGGATCCCAACCCATGGGCTAGCATTTAGTGTGTCTATTTTCTCTTCCTTAAACCTCTCTGGAAATACCCTTAGAGATATACATGCCCGGGCATATGCTTCCTGGGTGATTCTAAACCTTGCTAAGTTGATAATCAACCCATCATAAATCTACCTCTTGGCAACTTGACACCCCATTTTTAAATCATAATATTGGATCTAAAAAAATTATCATATTCATCCCATATTACCAAAGGCATTTAATCCATCCCTAAAAGCACCAAGTTTTAATCGTTTCAAACTTGCTCAAAAATATAAGTGCATAGTCTCTTCTGAAACACCAGGAAATCTCTTAACTATGAGTCCCTATCAAATTAGGAACTGAATTACATGCAGCTAATATACACAGAATGAACATTCCCATTCCAAAAGGGGGGGGAGGGTAGCAGAACAAGGAACAATAGGGGTCAAAGCAATACCAAAAGCTTGCAGAGCAGACACTAAATCCTACAGATCCCTAGATCCAGCTCTGTCTGACATCTGGGACTCATGATGAAATCAGCTGGGCTCCAACAGCCTTGGGTCACTCCTCCCCCTCCAGCATCTACCTGAGCACAGACAGCCTCTCTCTTAATGGAATGCAGCTGACTGCATTCCACACCTGACATTTGATGACCCTGGTGTCTCCAGCATCCTTCAACTTGAGCTTCCCAGTCCCATCTTCACTCAACAGCCACTCAGGACCTCTTTGCAGGGAATTCAACCCTGCCACACACAGATCTGGCTTCCGTGGGTTTTTGGAACCTTGGTGCGAGCCTCTATTGCCCTGAATCTCTTGCATTTTGAGCACATGCTAAGCCAGTACCAGATGAACAAGTGCTGTCAAGTTCTGTTGCCAGCGGAGTCGAAGGTCTCCAGCCCCCGTCCCTATCTGCGGATCCTCACCACTGACGCAAAATGTCCTCCCCGAAGTCTGCGCATGGTCTGTAAGTACATCACATGACCGAAAGGACCATTTCCCCAGGAGATCCGCATCTTCTTTACCATATTGAGTCATTCAGTTCAGCTTCGCCAAGCTCTTCCTCAGTGCCAAGAACGCTAGAGAGCTCAGACACAAACACATCAGCATCTCTCTGCCATGGGACAAAAGATCCAACTGGAAATGTACCCTGTCAGACATCGTGTTGCATTGTGGGCACAAAATGCTTAGAAAGGATCATCCTGCCCGGAGCACCTGGGAACCCCAGGAAAAGGCTGGGAGTAGGGACACTCTTGAAGAATGAATCAGATCCACACAGAGAAAACAAAGGACCAGCCATCCTGATTATTAATGCTGTATTCAGATAAGGGTGGATAAATGGAACGCTAAGAAACAGAGTGGCTTCATATCAATAAAAGCGAACTATGAAAACAGAAAGCCAGCCCGGCTATGTGCTTATAGTCCACTCTGATCCAGTTCACCATGGAAAGCAGAGAGGATTACCTCACTCAGGATGATATTTTCTAGTTCCACCCATTTGCCTAAGAATTTCATGAATTCACTGTTTTCAATAGCTGAGTAGTATTCCTTTGTGCAAAAGTACCACATTTTCTGTATCCATTCCTCTGTTGAGGGACATCTGGGTTCTTCCCAACTTCTGGCTATTATAAATAAGCCTTCCATGAATGTAGTAGAGCCTGTGTCCTTATTACTTGTTGGAGAATCTTCTAGGTATATGCCCAGGAGTGGTAATGCATATGTAGCAGAATGTTGAACATCAAAGGGAGGAGAGCTCTTGGTCCTGAGAAGACTCAGTCTTCTACTGAGAAGGCCCAGTATAGGGGAATGCCAGGACAGGAAGCAGGAATTGGGTGGGTTGGTGAGCAGGGGGATGGAGGATGGGATAGGAGGTTTTCAGAGGGGAAACCAGGAAAGGGAATAACATTTGAAATGTAAATTAAGAAAATATCTAATAAAAAATAAAAATCAAAAAAAAATTTAAAAAGCAAAGAATATGGTGTGGGGATGGAAGCAGAGAGATTCACAGATGGAGAGGATGAAGAGGCTACATCTAAACATTTTGAGAATACAGGGATCCCCATGGACATACCCTGTACACCAGTTCCTCTTGTTAGGAAACTATAACCAGAAATAAGAGAGAATGGTCAGCCAAATGCTTCAAGCATACTTCAAGAAAAGAAAAGTTGGCAATTTGGCAAATTCTCCTGCTATGTTTTGTTAAAAATGAATAGAGGCAAATTTGTTCACCAGCAACTGTCCTGTGACCTTCACTTTTAAATTCTAGAGGCACTATGATCTCTCCTGGAGTACAGCCCTGTATCTCGGGGCTATGCCTGCATTATGTGGTTGTTACGCACAATTGCATTTCATTGCTGTGATTTCAGGTGTGTGCATTTGCCAGTAGGTATGCCTCAGAGTAGGATCCTGCGTTCATCTGAACTACAAAATACACACTCCAGCATCATGGTACCTACGTCGCTCTCCTGAATGCACTAATTTTGATCTGGGAAGTTCATCTGCATAGTAAGAGCTTGACTTTACTCTCAAGTCAGAAAATGTCAGGCATTCATCATCCTGGATCTCGTCTGAAAACTGAACTGATTCATTTAGATTCATTACTTTAAAAACAAGACATGTGAATTTTCCCAACATACATACAGAAGCTCCCATGAGCAACTCCGAAGACTTCTTCACAAGAGTCTCGGAACCTTAAAGCTTTCTTCCTGATCCAAGGCCCCTTGCATCACTCTATATCCCTACATGATGCATGCATCAGGACCACCCATAGGGTGAGATGGGGAGGAGGTTTGTTTCTGGAGGTCTGACATTGCTCATCTCTGTTGACTGGACTACAGCTGGCTTAGCCCCACTGAGCTATACACATCATGGTGGAAGAATATGGCCAGTCCTGTGTCTCTAGCACCTAGGGTGGTATCTGGTCATAGAGGGTGTGGGTGACAGTTGGCATAGACAGTCAACTTGACAAGACCTTGAACCATCTACTGACCCGAACCTGCAGGAGTAAGGGTTCTGAATAGCAAGGTGTCCAGGGGAGGGACCAGATTTGAGAAGATAAAGAAGACAGAAAGCTGGAACCAGAAGCTCTTGCATAAGCCAATAGCTTGTGCCAAGCAAAAGTATTAAGGAGTACAGCATCTTATATACTATTTTCAGAGGAAAATAGTTCAAGATCAGCAGAAAACTAAATCAAACGAGGTTGGCAATAAGATCTCAGCACCTCCACCTTAGAACTGATAACCAGAGCCCTCTAGAGGGAAAAGCCAGCTTCCCAGAAACTGAAACCTTAACTCCTTCAAAGCCCTGGCCCAGCCCCAGACCAGCCCTTGCCAAGATTGCCCCTGGGCAAGAATGTAGAACCAGTGACCCCTTTGTCCTTCCATCAGGGCCTCTGAGAAATCTCTGAATCAGCTTGGCTCCCAATAACCTAGGAGACAAACCCCTGGGTATGTCTGAGAGAGTTTCTTTTTTTTTTGTTGGTTTGGTTTTTTTTGTTTGTTTGTTTGTTTTTTGTTTTGTTTTGTTTTTTATTTGGTGGGGGTTTTTTGTTGTTGTTTTTTTCCAAGACAGGGTTTCTCTGTATAGCCCTGGCTATCCTGGAACTCACTCTGTAGACCAGGCTGGCCTTGAACTCAGAAATCCGTCTGCCTCCGCCTCCCAAGTGCTGGGATTACAGGCGTGTGCCACCACCACTCAGCCAGAGTTTCTACATTAAACCCAAAGTAGGAAGGCCCACTCTGAATGTGGCTGGCACCATCCCAAGGGCCAGGGTTCTGGATTTAATAGAAGGAAACTGAGTACCAGCATGTATCTCTACTTCCTGACTGGGTGCAGTGTGACCTCATACCCCTGCCTCTATGCCTTTCGCACCAAAATGGAATGCACCCTGGAGCTGTGAGCCAAAATAACTCCTTCCTATCTTCCTTGTGCTGCTTTTGTTTATTTTGCTGTGCACAGAGTATAACTGATCTCTACTGAATGAGTGAATGAACGTGGTGAGGGAAGATGCCCCACCCTCATCCCCTTGGGAACACAGCAAGCTATAGGCAGCATCCTGGTTTCTCTTTATTTCCCTCTGACTCCCAAGATAAAAGCCCCAGTCTACCATGTTGAAGAAAGGATCATATAAGGGAGTTATCACCTCGCTGGTGACAAAGAGAAACTAAGTGAAAATGTCATGCCTGTCACCGGGGATGGCTATCATCTTACAGGTAGCTACAATCTCAGAGAGGAGACACATTTGGCCCTCTTTCTTCTTCCTCACTTGCTGGACTCTGCTGGGCACCAGACATTAAAAAGATGCTGGGACTTTTCGAGGCACCCACAACAGCCCTGCCCTTGTGAACTTACACTTAAGCAAGCACAGAGGTTGCTATATATCCTCACCCCAGGACTCTCACGCTCACTAATAAAGATGGGGCAGCAATCTCCATCTTGAGCCAATGCAACTGTGCAGATATGAGCAAGATCACAGAAGACGCTGTCTCAGAGTCTTTTCCCACTGCCTGCTTGTGAACGATAAAAGATAAAAGAGCTTTAAAATGGAGACACCAGCAAGGACCACCCTAACCAGCCCATCGAAGTCATCATCTCCAGTAGTGAAGCCAGCAGAGATCTCCTGGCTCCACACGAAGAGAAGTGTGCATAGACACTAATGTCACATGCCTACCCAGGGTGCATCACCTGAATCCAACTACCAAAGAAACCCAGACAGACGGTCTGTGAAAATCACATACATGCCAATGTCATGAGAATTGAACCCAAGTCTCTAGGACTGGTCCTGATAAAGAAGAGCCAGCCAGACCCAGCAAAGAAATGTTAAAACTTGGAGTTTGTTCGCTTTTAGATTGGCAAAATCTGAACCAATTACACTAAGTAACAGTGCTGTACAAAGACTCCGGATACTGATCATTTTACTCTTACCCATGCTGCCCTTCCCCTTCCTACAGCTTACATTGCTGTCCGTGTCACCCTGGGGCTGCAGTAGCTGCAAGACAAGTGCTGGCTCACAGGGGAGAGGCGTGCCCACTGTTATTCCAGCCAGTGATCTTCAACCATCCACCTTAACCTGTATCCACAAGCTTATATGTGCGTGTGCACATGCGTGCGCACACACATGTACACACACCATGCACACAAACACTCACATTCGCTCATAAATGTACATATGAACACACAAATACATTCACTCATGAACGCACATATGCACAGACACACACATTTACTCATGAATGCACATATGTACACACAGACACACATTCACTCATGAATGTACACAGACACACACATTCACTCATGAATGCACACTCGCGTATGCACGCACGCGCGCACACACACACACAGGAGTGGCGAATCCCCCTTTGAGCCCTCTCACTATATCACAACTTCACATGGGTTTTACCCTTGTCTTTTGATCTCCACAAGAACACTAGATGGCTGAGGAGTTTGTGGGGTCCTGGGGACTGGGGACTGGGTTCCTCATGGCTTCAGCATGTCTCCTTGTGTATGGCACCCCCATGTGTCCTGCCTGCCTTTGTCCTCACAGTTTGGGGCTCTTGCATCCCGTACCTGGTAATGTTCTTTCCTCGCGGCCCTGCCTTCACCCATACCTGTTTCTGAATCTGGCTCGAGGACAGATCATACATTCACAGTGCCAAGCCTGACTCAGAAAGACCTCTGCAAAGCACGTGATGAACAATGAAACTGGCAGGGTTTGGGGAGAACACTGCTCTGTAAAAGCAATCTGCAGATGAAGTCTACATTTCCTCTCAAGTCACAACATGAGGCAACATCCACCCCATGCAGTCATCTCCACATTCTGCCTACATCTTTTTACTGAGGGCCTACTGGGTACCAGGCATCTGCTGAACATCTGCATGCACCAAGACAACGCATGAGAAATCCAGGGCAATGTTCAGACCACTACCCTGAACCCAGGGCCAAGCTGATCCTGAATAGGTTAGCTCTTGCCTCGTGTGTGTGTGTGTGTGTGTGTGTGTGTGTGTGTGTGTGTGTGTGCATTCATGAGTGAATGTGTCTGTGTGCATATGTCCATGAGTGAATGTGTGTGTGCATATATGCAAGAGGGCTCAAAGGGGGATTTGCCACTCCTGTGTGTGTGTGTGTGTGTGTGTGTGTGTGCATTCATGAGTGAATGTGTCTGTGTGTGCATATGTCCATTCATGAGTGAATGTGTGTGTGCATATATGCAAGAGGGCTCAAAGGGGGATTTGCCACTCCTGTGTGTGTATGTGTGTGTGTGTGTGTGTGCATTCATGAGTGAATGTGTCTGTGTGTGCATATGTCCATTCATGAGTGAATGTGTGTGTACATATATGCAAGAGGGCTCAAAGAGGGATTTGCCACTCCTGTGTGTGTGTGTGTGTGTGTGTTTGTGTGTGTGTGTGTGCACACGCACTCACGCATGCGCGCAGTCATGTACTAACTGTCCCTGTCCCCTGCCCCTGCCTCTGTAGCAGAGAGGGCAGACAGGTTGTGCATCTGTTTCTGGAGGCTTTAAAACAGATAAGTGCTCTGCCATGTCCTTAGAATGCAGAGGTCAGAGTTCACACTCTATTGACACCTGGACTTGGCAACAATCAGAGATGGTCACTAATGAGATAGGCACCATGGTACCCACTCACAAACTTCGACATCACCCTTGCCCTTATGCTGTTTCTTTCCCAGCCATATCCCTGGAAGGGGCGATATGGCTACAGGTGTGCCTGTGTATACTCGTAAGTATACACCAGGACTCTGTAGACCCCAGCATTGCTATGCACTTGTCCTACCTGCCCTACAACCTAGCAAGAACACTTCTACCGAGAGCCTGCCTTTAACCCCAGCTCAGGCCTACCATTCACTACAGAAGAAAAGGCTGGAGCAGTGCCAACCCCAGAAGTTCTCTGGCCATCTAAACTATGACTCAAAGACCAAAATGATTTTTAGTTCTTAGAACAGGAGGCTATTTCTGAAGGAACCTGGCCCAAACATTCCCAATTTTATAAACAGATAGAGCTGTTCTGGGAATTGATCAGCTTCTTGGTCATGGGGTGAGGAAAAGATGAATGATCACTAGCGACCCTGCCCAGCATGAGCTCACAGAAAGAAGCTCAATCGAATGACATAAACTCGGCCTCCATGAGATAACTGAGTATTCTCTTCATACTGAAAAAAGAAGAAGAAAAGAATATGGCTGGGGCTGGCCTTGAGGATTGGACCCTGGCACTCTTAGTTGGTATGTTCTGTAAGTTGAGTGTGTAGGCTCTGGGGTGTGTCAATCAACATCTTGTGAGCCTGATTTATGGCCAGTGAAGACAAGGGAGAGAAGATACAATGACTGAAGAGGAGGCAGAAAAAAATAGTGTTCTAGGAGGTAGCAAGTCCATTTGAGAAAAGGGAGAGAAACCTATGGGAGCTGGCTTCTCCCAGGAGCAGCATCTAGACAAACCAGAGTGAACCCCACACTCTAATCCTTAGCCATGGTGAGATACTCCAGGCACTAGGCCTGACCTCAAAGGTCAAGAGGTTGAAATACTGAGAAGGTCATAGTGGACCCTGGAAGACTTTCTGCATCTTGGCCTGCCCATCCTTGATAACAAAACTTCCTGATGAAAGGAACACCGTAAAAGCCCACTGCAGTTCACGGTGAGAAGTTTACTGAAACCCTCAATCATTGACAAGAGCGTGCTTTGCAGAAAATGCAAGGTGACAGCCTTGATAGAGATTGAGGGGGTAATCACAGCCATTGCAGGGTGGGCTGTGAAGAGCCATTCCAGGCGGGGTCTTCTTCTGTGCAGGAAAAAGGGCAGGAAATTCTCCATCCATGCCTGACCTGCCTTAAAGGCCTCAGAGCCAGGGAGAAACGGCCCCTCTGGGACACACGCCCAGAGTCCTGGATGAAGTCATCACCGTGTGCTGTTATTCTAGTTTTTAAAGGAAAAATTCCCTCTCGAGACCAGGGACCATTGCCAAATTGCTTAGTTACCACAAGTGTGTTTGTAGTCCTATTTACAAACTCCATCTATCTCCTGTCCCTGTGTTCATCACCAGAAACCATCTTGGTTCATTTCCCAGGCCCTGATTTGAAAATCAGACAGCCTGAGGCTGACTTCAAATCCACTCCTGACTGGGAGCTGCACAGCAATAAGGATGTCCCCCTGTCGCAGCCACCATCATTTCCAGTAGCTAAACTAGCTACCGCAAGCCATGCTTCTATCTTCTCGTTCCCCGCATCATGTCAATAGCCTTTTATTGAGCACGTTCTATGTGCCAGGCCTCTGCTGAGCATCGGAAGCAATGATTCTGTGCATTTTCAACATACTGTATCCTCCATATAAGTCTAGGGAGATGATACAAATGTCCTCATTGGCAGAAGGAGCAACTAGACTCACAAAGCACTTTAAGTAATGTGTTAAGGGCCTGGGGAGATGGCTCCATCAGTTAGAATGCTTTCTGAACAGTTGTGCAAACCTGAGTTCAATCCCCAGTGCCCAAGTAAAAAAAATGGCACACAAGGCACACATCTTAAAAGGCCAGGGCTGGGGAGGTAGAGACAGCCTTGGCTCACTGGCCAGCTGGTCTACCTACATTAGCAAGCTCCAGGTTGAGTAAGAAAGCCTGTCTCAAAAACATAAGGTGAAGAGTGAGGAAGGCATCTGATATGAACATCTGGCCACCACATGCACACAGATACACATACAAATGTATCTACACACACATATACAAGAACACATATATACACACATCATATACATATATACATATATACATATACATATAGACATTGATATTGACATATACATTGACATATGCATTTACATATGCATATACATTTACATAGATATTTACATGTACATTTGCATGTGTATTTCCATATACATATACATTTACATATTATGGTCATGTCATACATGATACTGAGTGTGGGGAACCATATTTGAATTCCAAAAGTCTGATCCCAAATCTCATGCTAACCCACTACACCCCAATCAACCCTCACAGCCCAGGGGTGAACCAGTTACATCACTGGCTCAATGTTGCATGCAATGACAGGATGGAGACAGACACAGGGGACCACGGGGGCACACACAGGTGCCCACCTCTCCTGCAGTCCCCTACCTGAACAATGTCCTCATTTTGTCTCCTTGACCTTGAAGTCCCCTACACCATCACAGCTACATCTCACATGTGCCGACAGCTTAAGACCCACCTTGAACACACCACAGTGAACAAAAGAAAACCAGTTCCCATTCTAATCCCCACGGACCCAAGAGTTCATAGCTTTCTGTGCAGTTGTGAAGCCATACTTGCTGGGAAGAAGGGACTAGCAATACCAAAGGGAATCCACTGAAGGCCCAATCTGGGATCCCAAAGGCCTCTAAGATTTCCTCCTCAGTGTGTCCTTGAAATCCTGCTGTAGGTGTTTCCTTTTCTCCTGCCCATGCTCTATATGTAGCTGTGGCCTCATAGCATTGGCCCAGCAAGCAGCCAGGAGCATCTCCATGGACCCATGCCCTGGTCCAGGCTCTGGTGGACTACCCATGGTGACGTTGACATTGCAGTAAGCCATAGAAAGGAAACACTCTGCTCCCGTGAACACAAGTCAGAAGTACGTCTAAATAAAGGCAACAAGCCCCTGGATGCTCAAATTTAAACCTCTTTCTTAGGGTCGGAGAATGATACTGAGAAAGGCCCCTGTCCCAGGTGACAGTGTCAATTACACTCCATAGAGATGCCAAGTAGAGAGGAATAAGGGCCAGGCAGGCTGCAATGGGGGCTGAGATCCAAAGCAGTCCACAGATGCATCACTAAGAAGATGAAGGAAATAGGAGAGAAGGCAGAAGGAACAGCCTGAGGCAGGAGTATATATGATGTGCCAAATGTCCCAAGTGTGATGTGGGCGCCACCCCTCCCTCTGTGCAAACGATGCTCTGGAATCGAGGCAGCAAACAGCTGGGGCGTTATGCAGTCAGGCCAAGCTGCATCTGAAACCTTGCTCGTCCACATTGCATGAAAAATCTTCCATCTGTCTGAGCTTTCTAAACAGGAAGCTATAATACGTGCCGTCTGTAGCAGAGATGGAAGGAATAAATAGCAATTTACCTGCAGTGTTTAGCGGAGAAGAGACTCAGTTTCTCCAGTATCCTGTAACCTAAACAGAAGAGCCCCTGGCTTTCTGTGGCCATACACAAGGGCACACTTTCTGCCAGGGCTCCTAATGTGACAGCAACATCGCCTGATATCAGAGGAGAAACATTGCCAGCTGTTTCATTGAGACATCTAGGACCTGATGAGATTGGACTCAGCTCCTGCCCTACTTACCCCAGAAAGCCATGGGCAAGGCAGAGAACTCAAGTGAGTTAGCTCTCAGTAATGGGGTGGGATTCAAGAGAAGGTCCCCGCAGAGAGCAGACCCATCTGCCTGCCCAGGCTGCTTTTGTATTCTTCCTGTCCTAGAAACCAGTGAACAAGCTGTGTGAAAAGCAGCCTCCACCAAGACCAGAGTCTTACCTATCACCTACAAAGAAGAGCCTAAGGTTCTTCAGCTATAGAGGTGAAGCGGGGGAGTGGATGGTGTGCAAAAGGCTGACTGCCAGTTGGATGCAGGCCTGGACCAGCTTACCATGCCTGTGGTGGGGATGCTAAGGGAGACAGAGCTCTGAATGGAAAGGGTGGAGAGGAGACAAAATAAAACACAATAAAGTAAAAATAAAACGACCTCATTACCAACTCAGCTAAAGGCCAACCCCATTTGTGGCCAACTAGGGCTCTTCTAATTTGGTCGGCATGTCTTATTTTAAACTCATTGAACAGTTTATTTCCAGACTAGCCCAGGGCTGTGTCTACACAGAGATTCACAGAAATTCTGAGGTGGAGGAACATTTGAGGTCACTCCGACCAACTCCCTACTTTCTGGGACTGTCTGAGGCCTGGAGGTTGAAGGACAGTTAAAGACTACTATCCTGCCAGTATAGAGATGGAATTAAAATGCCTTTGCTGCCTTGTAATCTAAGCTTCTCCTGTTTCCCAGAGATATAAGAATCTATGACTGAATTCAGCTGGCCAGACAGCTGAGTATGTTAAAGAGCTTGTCACCAAGCCCGATGACCTGAGTTTGATCCCCAGGACCCACAGGATAGAAGGAACCAACTTTCACAAGTTGTACTCTGACCTCCACACACATGTATATTCACATATACATGCATGAAATAAGTAAATAGTAAACATATAGATGATAGATGGATAAATAGGTAGATACGTACATAGATATATAGATACATACATATAGATAGGCATATATATACATACATAGATGATAATTAGGTATGTAGGTAGATAAATGATAGATAGATAGATAGATAGGATAGATAGATAGATAGATTCAAACAAAAAAGGGAAAGTGTCTATGACTAAATACCACTGATATATTTGTGCCAAATACAGTGTGCCATGGGGACAAATGTCTGTAAATATCTCACTCTCCTCTGCTTTCTTAATAATGGCTTCTTTATCTGTTTCCACAGTCATACCCTTGGATATCCGTTTTACTGTGTTTTATTCTCCTCTCATAAAAGAATCCCATTTATTTATAGATGCCTCTTCCACCTCGGAAAGTGTCTACTGCCAATCACCCTCTGACCTTAGAGTGCAGGGTAACACCCAGGACAGCAGCTGGCAAGCGAGTGGTCATGCAATGCAATGTCCATTTTATGACGAACACAAGAGAGAGCTGACTTGAAAGAACTGTATGGCTACAGACTCTTCGTTAGCCTCTACCGCTCATTCTCTAAGAACGGTGTTGGGCAACGCCTTCTGGGCTAAGTGACTGTGACTGAACTTTGACATCCTCCTCCCATCATCCCCATGTGGATTCAATTTTCTGCTCCGGTGACTAATCTTATGCAATATGGTAAAGCAAGCATAATCCATCCAAAGAGAGATTGGAGGACTCAACTGTCTTAGTCAGGGTTTCTATTCCTGCACAAAACATCATGACCAAGGAGCAAGTTGGGGAGGAAAGGGTTTATTCCGCTTACACTTCCATGCTGTGGTTCATCACTAAAGGAAGTCAGGACTGGAACTCAAGCAGTCCAGGAAGCAGGAGCTGATGCAGAGGCCATGGAGGGATGTTTCTTACTGGCTTGCTTCCCCTGGCTTGCTCAGCTTTCTTATAGAACCCAAGACTATCAGCCTAGAGATGGTACCACCTACAAGGGGCCCTTTACCTTTGATCGCTAATTGAGAAAATGCCTTACAGCTGGATCTCATGGAGGCATTTCCTCACCTGAAGCTCCTTTCTCTGTGATAACTCCAGCCTATGTCATGTTGACACACAAAACCAGCCAGTACATCTACATTCTACAATCGCTCCCAAGATATACCCAATCACCAGGCCTCGGTCCCTCCCTCAGGAGGAGTCTGTGAACAGTACCACAAAACAAACACAATACAAGTCCCTAAGACCCTACATCTGTGCCATTCTATTTACTCTAAAGACTCAGAGAAAGCTCAGTAAACTCAGCAAAGACAGGGAATGGGGAAGAAAAGGGGATGGACAGAGGCTTCTAAAGGATGCTTGAAGAAGTACTTGCTAAGCAGGGAGTAGGGAAGGGGCATGCAGACAGGAGCAACCCTATAGGCAGCAGTGTAGGCAAGAGCCCACAGGGTGTGTCAAGACATGCGCAGGGTTTAGTGGAGATGGAACGTAAAACCCTGAGATGTGAAGATGGAGGAGAGGAAGCTGAAGGGGCAGATATAGGCTGGACTGGGAAAGATCATCATCTGCCGAGCTGAGCAACTTGAACCTGGAGGACAGGTCTTAACTAACCTAACCCTGAGTTCTGGAAAAGGAATTCTCTGAATCCCCCGAGTCCTCCTCAAAATATCTGTGGTTATATGTTTTTCCTAAATAAGTGTTTCAAAGACATCCATGACTCCCAAAAGTTTCAGATGAACTTCCAGAGGGTATGAGAATCCATTGGGTTTTTACTTCCATGGATTAAGCTTTAGACCTGTGGTATTTATGTTTTCTTTTTTTAAAAAAAAGACAATAAGAAATATTTTTAAAACATGACCAAGACTTGTGGGGTGGGTCAAGGATATATAGAAATAGATAGCAGCAAGGCATGGTGGTGTGTACCTTTAATTCCAGCCCTTGGGAGGAGGGGACAGGTGGATCTCTGTAAGTTCTGGACCAACCATGGCTACATAGTGAAACCCTGCATCAAAAGATGAGGTGGGTAAAAATAGCTACTCACAATTATTTAGATGAATAAGAGGACAGTAATAAGATCACTGAAGAAAAAAATGCAGCCAGAAACTGTGGACCCTCACCCCAAGACAGCATCTAGAGGTTGAGGAAGAATGAACATAAGAAGACAATGAAGGAGGAAGTGGTCTGGGGAGTTGAAGATATCAAAAGTCCAAATTAAATGCTGAGAAGGATGGGTCCACAGACCAAGTGCTGTCAAGAAAGAAACCCAGGGAGACCTTAGAACCACTAATTGGGCTTTGTGACAATGAGTTTACTGGCCACCTTGGCTGAGAATAGCAGCATCTAGGCCAGCAGGAAGAACCATTATAGGTCTATTTGCAAAGCGTTGAAAAAGCCAATGAGTGTGAGAGGCAGGAAATCGTCATGGACGCAGCAGAAACACCAGGATGCTTTTTGTCTTGCCTTCAGTATAGAAAAGCCTTGAGCCTATTGGTAGTCAGAGAACAGACAAGCAGGTGAAGGGGGTGCAGGTCTGAGAAGGAAGGGAGGGTGGGAAAAACTACACCTGTAAGGAGACAGTATATGTGGCACAGAAGTTAGCTGTCCCTGGGGACTGATATGTTTCTGAACCACATCTGCTTCTACCATGATGCTGCCAACACTAAAAATTGATGGAGCTTGGAGGAAGAGTGAAACTCCAACTGCCCCACACTCCAGAGTGAGGTATGGTGGCATGGAGGGCTCTTTCCTCCCCAGGAAAGGACCTCTATCCACTGTTTTCTGTGGTTTTGAAGACAAGCATCTCCATTGCTCATGGTAGGCTCTAAGGGGCTGCAGTTGGCTGATAATCACACACTCTTGTATCCAAAGCTGAGTTATTCACGGCTCAGGGCTGATGCCCAGATAACAGATCCAGCTATGTCTGCCAAAGGTCAGCCTGACAGTTAATGCTTCATTTCTTTGTCATTGGTCAGGAGTAAAGAGTAGACACACCCATTGGCTCGGTAGACGTTGTCGGGTGGAGCAGAGGAGCTCACATCTTGGAAAAGAGAGGCAGAACGCAGTGACTTGAATGAATTAGACAAGTGGATCAAAGGGAGAGGAAAGAAAAAATAACACTTGCCAGGGAGGAGGTTAAAAGTGAGAATCACATTGACATGGAGGCTGAAGGTTCAAGATCTCACTCAACCTTGACAAGTGCACCCATGAAAACAGCTTCTCTCCAACGCCAGGGGAATGGGTATCCCCTGACACACTCGCAGATGTGTCCCTTGTCACATTAGATCTGAAGAATGTCTTTGTGTGTTTAAAATAAAAGTCAGGAAAGATAAAATAAAGAAAGAGGACAGAAAATGTTACCTATTTAAAGAGGACAAGGACAGGAAAACAAAGGACCCTGAGCAAGTCTATGGGTATCCCAGAACTATTTAATGAGTAACAGTGTCCAAAAGTGGCTAGAAAGTGAAGAGATTGAAGAAGATATCAGAAGAAGGAAAGATCTCCCATGTTCCTGGGTCAATAAGATTAATAGAGTAAACATGCCCATTCTACCAAAAGCAATCTACAGATTCAAAGCAATTTTCATAAAAAGTCCAATACAACCCTTCACCAAATTTAAAAGGACAACTTTTAACTTCACATGGAAAAATACAAATACAAAAGAAAGCTAAAACAATTCTGAATGATTAAAATATGTCTAGAGATATTCCCATTGCTGATCATAAATTATAGTAAGCAATAATCTCTCTTTAATCCACTTGGCTAATTCATTTGAGTATAAAAAGTAATTTTAAAAGACAGCATGGTATTGGCACAAAAGGAGACATGTTGGTCAGTGGAGCAGCACTGAAGACTCAGAAATAAGTGCACATACCTGATTCTTTTTTAATGAAGAAGTCAGAAATACATGTTGGAGAAAAGACAGTATCTTCAACAAATGGTGCTGCTCAAACTGGATGTCTGCATGGAGAAAAACAAAAGCAGATTCATACATAGCACCCTGCACAAAACTCAACTCCAAGTGGATCAAAGACCTTAGCATAAGATTGCATGTACTGAATCCAATAGAAGTAAGGAAAATGTCGTACTCAGCATAGGAAAAGACTTCCTAAACAAAACACAGCACATTCAGTAAGATCAATAAATAAAAAGCAGGACCTCATAAAACTGAAAAGCTTCTGTGTAGCAAAGGGCATGATCATTTGGATGAAATAGCAGGCACAGGATGGGATTTTTATCAACTACACATCCAATAGAGAGTCAATATCCAAAATATGTAAAGAACTGGACACCGGGATAACAAACAATCCAATTTTAAAATGGGGTACAAATCTAAACAAAATTCTCAAAAGAGGAAATTCCAATATCCTGAGAAGCACTTAAAGAAATGTTCAATGTCTGTCTTAGTCAGGGTTTGTATTCTTGCACAAAACATCATGAACCAAGAAGCAAGTTGGGGAGGAAAGGGTTTATTCAGCTTATACTTCCCACATTGCTGGTCATCACTAAAGGATGTCAGGACTGGAACTCAAGCAGGTCAGGAAGCAGGAGCTAATGCATAGGCTGTGGAGGAAGTTTTCTTATTGGCTTGCTTTTCTTATATAACCCAAGACTCCCAGCCCAGAGATGGCACCACCCACAAGGGGCCCTCCTCACCCCTTGATCACTAATTGAGAAAATGCCCCACAGCTGGATCTCATGGAGGTATTTCTTCACCTGAAGTTCCTTTCTCTGTGCTAACTCCAGCTTGTGTCGGGTTGATACAAAACCAGCCAGTACAATTGACCCCTTGTCAACTTGACACACAGACACATCACTATTAAGCCTCAACCCTTACTTTCTTATTCATCCCCAAGATCTAAATAACTTTAAAAGTCCTACAGTTTTTGCAAATTCTTAAAATTTCAATCCCTTTAAAATATCCAATCTCTTTTAAAATTCAAAGTCTTTTTACAATTGAACATCTCTTAACTGTGGGCTCCACTAAAATACCTTCTTCCTTCAAGAGAGAAAAACATCAGGGCACAGGCACAGTCACAATCAAAAGCAAAATCAAACTCCACTGTCCAATGACTGGGATATACTCACGATCTTCTGGGCTCCTCCAAGGGTTTGGGTCACTTCTCCAGCTCTGCCCTTTGTAGCACACAGCTTGTCTTCTAGGCTCCAGCTGCCTGTGCTCCACTGCTGCTGCTGTTCTTGGTGGTCACTCATGGTACTGGTATCTAAAATTACTGCTGTCTTCCACTGTAACTAGGCTTCACCAACAGCCTCTCATAGGCTTTCTTCATGGCACCAAGCCCAAACCCCTTTGCATGACCCCTTCAGTCCTGGGCCATCAATTGCAACTGAGGCCGCACCTTCACCACTGGCCTTCTGCTGCTTCTCACAGTGCCGAGTCTCAGCTGCTCTTCATGACCTTCAAAACCAGTACCACCTGGGTGACTCTTACACATTACCAAATCCAGCCACATCTCAAGGTACAACCTTGGCTATCTCTGAAACACAGCCTCTGTGATATCAGAAAACACTTCCCAGAAGATTTTACCTCAATGATGCTGATCTCTTCTTAATCACTGCTAATTTCTTAGCTCCAGCTAACCCACATCAATAGTCCCAGTAATACAAAGTTTTTTGCTTTTAGTTCTGGTATCTTGTTAATCACAACTAATTCAAGCCCCAGCTAGCCAAAACCACAGAATCTTCACAATCAAAATAGCAATGACCCTGAGAAGAGCCCTTAATCTTCCCTCTGAAATTTTACAAGTCAGGCCTCCATCTTCTGCACTGTTCTCAACATCGTCTTCCAAGCTGCTACACAACATCCCACAGAGCTCTTAACACAGCCCAAGGTTCCAAAGTCCTTCCACGTACCAAGCCCACGGTCCTTCCCAAAACATGGTCAGTTTGTCACAGGAATACCCCACTATGCTGGTACTGATTTGTCTTAGTCAGGGTTTCTATTCCTGCACAAACATCATGACCAAGAAGCAAGTTGGGGAGGAAAGGGTTTATTCAGCTTATATTTCCACACTGCTGTTCATCACCAAAGGAAGTCAGGACTGGATTCAAGCAAGTCAGGAAGCAGGAGTTGATGCAGAGGCCATGGAGGGATGTTCCTTACTGGCTTGCTTCCCCTGGCTTGCTCAGCCTGCTCTTTTATAGAACCCAAGAATACCAGCCCAGGGATGGCACCACCCACAAGGGGCCCTCCCACCCTTGATCACTAATTGGGAAAATGCCCCACAGCTGGATCTCGTGGAGACATTTCCTCACCTGAAGTTCCTTTCTCTGTGATAACTCCAGGCTGTGTCAAGTTGACACAAAACCAGCCAGTACACCATCCTTAGTCATTATGGAATGCAAATCAAAACTACTTTGAGATTCCATCTTACATGAGTCAGAATGCCAAAAATCAATAAAAGCACATGACAGCTCATGCAGGTGAGGATGTGGCATAAGGGGAACACTCATCCATTGCTGGCTAGAGTGTGAACTTGTACAGACACCATGGAAATCAGTATGGTGGTCCCCCAGAAAGGTGGGAATCCACCTATTTAAAAATCCAGCTATTCTGCTCTTGGGCATATACCCCAAGCACACTTTGTCCTACTACAGAGACACTTGCTCAACCATGGTCATTGCTGCTCTGAATATTGATGCCAGATATCAGAAACAACCAGATGAATGAATAAATATGGAAATTTACACAATGAAATACTACTCCAGAATTAAAAAATGAAATTATGAAAATTTCAGGAAAATGAATAGAATTAGAAAAAAAAATCCAAGTGACCTCAGACCTAGAAAGATAAATACAATATGTATTCACTTAGATGCGTATTTGAGGGTTTGAATAAAAGTGACCCCCCCATAGTACCTTATGGAGTGGCACCATAAGGAGGTGTGGCCTTATTGAAGGACCTGTAACTTTGTTGGAAGAAATACATCATCAGGGGACGGACTTTGAGGTCTCAGAAGCTCAAGCCTAGTGTGTCATTGTCATTTCCTGCTGCCTGCGGATCCAGATTGTTCAGCCCCAACTAGACATCTCATTACCAACTCAAGCTTCCAGTACCAGAAGTAGGTTACATTTAATCAAGTTCTTGACCAAAGGGGTCCCAAAGGAACCCCTAAACAACCAAAGTTATTGCCAAGGTTATTGCTGTTTCTCCATAAACTGACAGTAAAGCCCTACTGCTGAAAATAACACTTGAGTTCAAGGCCAACCTGAACTCTAGTCTAAAGGAATGTGTTTCTGACAAATACATTAGAGATTAATATTTAAGATAGGTTAAAAAAATACAGTTCTGTTGATTTTACTCTAGATTTGTGGAATCAAAGAAGTAAAAGAGATCCTTTATCTTATCTGAAAGAGAGACTTCTTCCAGTTTGAGTCTGTTTGTTATCTGAAATTTCTCAAGAGATGAGCATACCAAATTTTAGGACCAGATAAGAAAGCTTAATTTCATTTTAAAAGAATGAAGAGTCAAAAATAGAGCTGAAGGAGAGGTCTAGAGTTTAATGGTCCTGAATTTTAGACAACAATGATAGAACCAAAATGAATGAGCAAGGACTGGTGCGCCCGGTGCTCCCACCCCCCACCCTCCACCCTCCACCCCCAACTTCCTACCCCCCCCTCTACCTCCCAACCCCCCAACCTCCCACGCGCCCATCCCACCCACCCCCGCAGCTCTCAATGAGGCTCCAGACTCCTGGAAAAAATAGAGGCATGACTGTGAGAAAGGTGCAGAGGATCTGATTGGTCAAAGGCCCGTTCTACCAGATGGAACTTAGGCCTGGCACTGCAAAGCCAGCCAAAAGCCCACGGCTAGAGAAGCCATAGTGGGGAACCTATCATTTACTAAGTAGTCATGTAGTCAAACTACCTTCCAAATATTTATGTTCATACCTTTATTTTTTATTAGATATTGCCTTTATTTACATTTCAAATGGTATGCCCTTTCCTCGTTTCCCCTCCAAAAATCCCCAGCCCCTCCCCCCTACCACTGCTCACCAACCCTCCCACTCCTGCTTCCCTGTCCTGGCATTCCCCTACACTGGGGCATCGAGCCTTCCCAGGACCAATGGCCTCTCCTCTCATTGATGTCCAACAAGGCCATCCTCTGCTACATATGCTGTTGGAGCCATGGGTCCCTCCATGTGTATTCTTTGTTAGTTTAGTCCCTGGGAGCTCTGGGAGTACTGACTGGGTGGTTCATATTGCTGTTCCTCCTATAGGGCTGCAAACCCCTTCAGCTCCTTCAGTCCTTTCTCTAGCTCCTCCACTGGGGACCCAGTGCTCAGTCCAATGGTTGGCTAACAACATCTGCCTCTGTATTTGTAAGGCTCTGGTAGGGTGTCTTAGGAGACAACCATATCATGCTCCTTTCAACAAGCCTCTCTTGGCATCCACAATAGTGTTGGGGTTTGGTGACTGTATCTGGGATGGATCCCCAGGTGGGACAGTCTCTGGATGACCGGTCCTTCAGTCTCTGACCTACACTATGTCTCCATATTTGCTCCCATGAGTATTTTGCTCCTCTTTCTAAGAAAGAGCAACTTTCTTTAGGGATGTGGCCACTGATAGGTTTCTTAGGCCTCAGAGGTAACCCAATACCAAAGTGCTTTTGGGTAGCACCAACTAGACTCAGCCGGTTTAAAGGGAGATGAGAGGCATGAACTTGTGAGTTCAGAGCTGGAGGGAAAGTAGAGATGGAATATGATCAAGATTTATTTTGTATCTATATGGAATAAATAAATATTTTTAATTAAAATGTTTTATAAGAATGTTTTGCCCTATAAAGTCCTCACTTTCTATTTACCATGTTAGCAGAGCCTTGTTGTTATTTTTGTTTTGTTTTGTCTTGTTTTGTTAGATTTATTTATTTATTATATGGAAGTACACTGTAGCTGTTTTCAGACACACCAGAAGAGGGCATCAGATGTCATTAAAGCTTCTCGCTCCAGCCCTGCTCAGAGATTTTATTTATTTAATGTAAGTACACTAGCTGTCTTCAGACACACAAGAAGAGGGCGTCAGATCCCATTACAGATGGTTGTGAGTCACCAGGTGGTTACTGAGATTTGAACTCAGGACCTCCGGAAGAGCAACAGTCAGTGCTCCCAACCACTGAGTCATCCCTCCAGCCCTGTTTTGTTTCATTTTTACTTCCTCCCTTTCCCTCTCCCTTTCCTCCCCCGCCCCCACCAAAGGAAAATGAACTTACAGTTTGGTTAGATCAACCTGGCTTTTCGCTGTACTCTTGACTTGAATCAAATTTTTTTTCTTCCTTTTCCCTTTTTGTTTTGTTGGTTTCTTTTTTTTTTTTTTTACCATTTTTTTTATTTATTTTTATTTACATTGCAAATGATTTCCCCTTTTCTGGGTCCCCACTCCCCGCAAGTCCCATAAGCCCTCTTCTGTCCCCCTATTCTTCCATCTACCCCTTCCCACTTCCCTGTTCTGGAATTCCCTTATACTCTTGCACTGAGTCTTTCCAGAACCAGGGCCCACTCCTCCATTCTTTTTGGACATCATTTAATTTGTGGATTGTGTCCTGGGTATTCAAAGTTTCTAGGCTAATATCCACTTATCAGTGAGTGCATACCATGATTGATCTTTTGAGACTGGCTTACCTCACTTAGTATGATGTTCTCCAGCTCCATCCATTTGTCTAAGAATTTCATGAATTCATTGTTTCTAATGGCTGAATAGTACTCCATTGTATAAATATACCACATTTTTTGTATCCATTCCTCCGCTGAAGGACATCTAGTTTCTTTCCAGCTTCTGGCTACTACAAATAGGGCTGCTATGAACATAGTGGAGCATGTGTCCTTATTGCATGCTGAAGAATCCTCTGGATATATGCCCAGTAGTGGTATAACAGGGTCCTCAGGAAGTAACTGGGGAAGACCCTGGAGGACATGGGCACAGGGGAAAAGTTCCTGAATAGAACACCAATAGCTTATGCTCTAAGATCAAGAATTGACAAATGGGACCTCATAAAACTACAAAGTTTCTGTAAGGCAAAGGACACCATCAAAAGGACAAAACGTCAACCAACAGACTGGGAAAGAATCTTCACCAACCCTAAATCCGACAGAGGGCTAATATCTAATATATACAAAGAACTCAAGAAAGTAGAACCCAGAGATCCAAATAACCCCATTAAAAAGTGGGGTACGGAGCTAAACAAAGAATTTTCACATGAAGAACTTCGGAGAGCTGAGAAACACCTTAAGAAATGTTCAACATCATTAATCATTAGGGAAATGCAAATCAAAACAACCCTGAGATTTCACCTCACACCAGTCAGAATGGCTAAGGTCAAAAACTCAGGAGACAGCAGGTGTTGGCGAGGATGTGGAGAAAGAAGAACACTCCTCCACTGCTGGTGGGATTGCAAGATGGTTTTGTTGGTTTCTTTCTTTCTTTTTATTGTTTTATTTTATTTTGAGATGGGATATCATTATGTAGCCCAGGCTGGCCTGGTACTTTTTATGAAGCTCAGGCTAACCTCAAACTTGAACCAACTCTCCTGCCCTAGCCTGAGTGCTGGAATTGCAGGTGTAAGCTATCCCAACATGGACAGCTTTGTCGACATGAGCTCGTACCCCTCTGTGTAAAACAATTAACTTCCTTGAATACTCAAAAGAGGGACAGAAAGAAATGTCTGGTTTCTAACACATGCCTTAATTAAAAGAAATTGGGGAGAGGAAGGTTAATCAGAAATGAATCTGTCTAAAATTCTCATTATCTGAAAATGGCCAAATTGCCATTTTATATAAAACGGGGCGGGGGGGGGGAGGGGGTATCCTCTGGCAAGAATGGCTGGCTTGTCTAAGCTTTGAAGTCACAGGTTTATCTTTTTTATATAAATTCCTCATCTTTGGCTTTCAGTAGTGTTGCCAGATTCCACGAGAAGAAAAGTTACTAAGAACAGCAAGCAGTTCTGGGGTTCAGGGGTTCAGCATCGACCTCCCAGCTTCCTTCCCACCCCGAGATCCTGGGGCCCCCAACAGATACTAAAATCATAACTGTCCTTCCCCGTGAACCTTGTTATCACCACATTCTCCTGTCTACATAGGCATCACTCTCCTACGCTGAGGACAGCTGGCTCCTCGGGGAAACTCAGAGGATTTTCTGTGTCCGCCCTTCCATTTCTGCATCCTGGGCTGCTCTGAGTCTAAGTCTGTAAGGAAAGATCTCTCTGTGGTATGAAGCTTGCGAAATAGATGCCACCGCGCCCCGAGCAGTAGACATGGAGTTCACACAGAGGAACGGCTCACCTCCTCGAAGCCTGCCTTGCGAAGGAGGAAAGGGAAAATGGGGTGGGCAGGGAGAGCTTATTGGAATGTGTGGGCAGCACTCCCTGTCACTGATCCTGCCACTCCAAAATCCTCAGCTCAACTCTGCCTCCAGAGCAACAAATATCCTCAGCTACTTAAAAATACTGGGGTGCTCATCCCCCCCACCGCTGTTTCCTCACTAGATAAATAACTACAATTGTTTTCATTAGCAATCGTCTTAAATATACTCAAACCTGGAATGACTAATACCACAAACACATGTGGACCTATCATCTGGATATTTTAAGCACAGAGGACACAAAAACACATGGGCTGGTAATGTCCCCAGTCAGCTCTGAATCCAATGGCCTCAGACTCGCTCCCATACCTACACCATTCAATGAGTCTGCATCACGGGTGTATAATAGGAACTGTGAAATATTATGCTGTTCTCTGTGAGAGTTTATATACTCAAAGTACGTGGCAGAACATGGGTCCTGAGGAAGTACTTTCTGTTGGTAGATATATCATAAATCTTACCATGTTCTCGGTTGCCATTATCCTACCTTAGAACTGGAAGAAATACAAAGGGTCCATCCAACTCAACCTGCTCACCATACAGTAGGAAAAGTTCAGTCTCTAAAGGACTAAGCAATGCCCCACAATTCTCACTCAAAGCAGGGCTGCAAGCTACTTCTCTAGTGACACTCAGCTGAGGCTTTTTCCATCATGACATATTGCTTTCATGAGAAGTGAAATCAAACCCGTGTGTCCTCACTTCACCCATCAGCAGGAGCTAACGGAAGAGCAGATGTGGTTCTTGGTGCCTGTTTATCGAGTTCGAGTCCTCTGACCGGGTTTCCAGGACTCCTGCTCTCTCCTCTGCAGCTGCACCACCCCCACCCCAGTGTTTGCCCCATTTCCCCATACACTGCCCCACTGACCCCATTCTCTCCCTGCTTAGGTGCCGTCGGCTCATCTGATCAAGGCACTGGGCTGTCTAGTGGCCCTTTAATGCCTCAGATCCCACCATGTGAACAGAACTGCCCGCCCGTGCCTCCCACACCTGCCTTGCATCACTGACCAAGATTCCTCTGGTAGATCTCCTTACACACGTGCACACACTCTCCTCATCATCCCGTGATATTATACAAGACGCAAGGAACACGGAAAGAAAATAAGGGCTGCCTGAATGGCTCGGCAGGTAAAGGTGCTTGCTGCCAAGACTGATGATCTGAGTTTGATGCCTGGAACCTGCATGGTGGAAGGAGAGTTCTAACCCCTGAAAGTTGTTCTCTGACCTCCACAGGTATGCCAAGGCAGGCATGCAAAGATATGTGTGGTGTGGTGTGTGTGTGTCTATGTGTCTGTGTGTCTGTGTGTATGTCTATATATGTATATGTATGTCTGTGTATGTGTCTGTGTATGTATATACACAATACACACACAAGCGCCTGGACACACATATAAATAAAGAAATGTATTTAAAGGTTTTAAAGAAAAGGGGCACTAAAGAAGGAACAAAAACATACATAATCCACTAACAACAATCTAACCCTGGAAAGCAACAATCGAGCTACAATTAACACTCTTCCTTTGAACGAGCTGCCAAGCAGCTAAATCTTCCATCCGTCAAGGCAGTGGAATCAGATCCAGAGACACTGAGAAGGCTGCCACACCCACATTTTTTTATGTCAGGGAGAAAGCAAGGCATCTGGACTTCTAATTACTTACAGCCTCAGTACTCCACATGAGTCCAACTCATACTTCCCAGATGCCTCCCTGAGAGGCCAGGCTCTGGTTTCACAGGCACCACGCCACCTCAGAATGGTGTCTGCATCTAGACTCCATGAAACTGGGGAGTCTTTTGGTCCTGCAGCTGTTGGGCCTTCACGATCAGCCCTTCCGCTACTGCTCCCGCTACTGCTCCAGGGAGACCCAGTTCTTACAATTTTAGAAACTGCCTAGTTGGACCCTAGGTCCAGAAGAAATTAATGCATTAAAATTAAGCTTTTTCATTTTAAAATTCTAAGGTGTGATAATTTCTGAATCATTTTCCTGCAGAACTGGGCTTAGTATCATTCCCAGCAGGGTTTTCCTACAGAATTCCTTAGCAGCTTCCACAGAGGACTTCCTTTCTTTCCTTTGTCTTAGTTCTTGACCCCTGAGATTTGGAGATAGATAGATAGATAGATAGATAGATAGATAGATAGATGTTAGATGATAGATAGATAGATAGATAGATAGATAATTGGTGGGTGGATAGATAGATAGATAGATAGAAGGAGATAGGGAGATAGATAGATAGGGAGATAGATAGATAGATAGATAGATAGATAGATAGATAGATAGATAAAGATAGGGAGATAGATAGATAGATAGATAGATAGATATAGGGAGATAGATAGATAGGGAGATAGATAGATAGATAGATAGATAGATAGATAGATAGATAGAGATAGGGAGATAGATAGAGATAGGGAGATAAATAGATAGGGAGATAGATAGATAGATAGATAGATAGGGAGATAGATAGATAGATAGATAGATATAGGGAGATAGATAGATAGGGAGATAGATAGATAGATAGATAGATAGAGATAGGGAGATAGATAGAGATAGGGAGATAAATAGATAGGGAGATAGATAGATAGATAGATAGATAGATAAAGATAGGAAGATAGATAGATCGGGAGATAGATAGATAGATAGATAGAGTAATAGATAGATATATAGGTAAAGATAGGGAGGTAGATAGATCGGGAGATAGATAGATAGATAGATAGAGTAATAGATAGATAGACAGACAGGGAGACAGATCTGCCCTGGAAGGATATTGGAAATGTGCTTGTGTGCAACCCCTTCTGATACATAAGACAGATACCCCGAGAGATTAGTTAACAAACTGACTAATGGAATAGGTACCCATTTGTTCTAGCCACAATCTAAGATGCTTGTGCCCCACCTAGTTCTGAAGGCAATTTTCTTTCTCAGCTCAACCCCTTTCCTAGAGGCTACAAAACCATCTTTAAAATGGACTTGCTGTTCTTTGTTAAGCTATGAAGAAGTACTCACACGCCCAGTCAGCCTGACTCACCTTCCAGATCCACATCTGACTTGTGCTGCCTATCACACGGCATTTCCATAAGATTGTCCCAGAACATCCCTTCCCTTGCTTTAACCCCACCACCCAACCTCATTTATTTTCTTTTCCCAGACCTTTAGATACTCACTAGAGCCTCATCTAAAATATACTTTGGGGTCCCAAAGCTTGGGCTGCTTTATAGGGAGGGGCCAACCCACCCGTCATGGATCACATGTCCTCTAAATTACCTCAGATCCAGAGTCACCCCAACTGGTGCCACCCAGCCCCAGTGACAAGAAAGCATGTCACGGGAGGACATATCACAGCTGAGCTGATGGCCATGGTTTCTGCGTAATAAACAAATTAGATAAATGTGTTTTATTGCTCAGCTTCTCCAGTGAAAGAGCATCTTCAGAATCCATTCCTGAGCAAGTGAGTGAAATTCAAGGCTATCCGAAATGAATTTGTTGAGCTCTGATATGAAAAGGGTGCTTTGAGAAGAAGTGACAGGATTCACAAAAAAAGAAATTGTGTTATCAAAGTCACTAAAAACCTGCTATGCACAAACTTTTCTGTAAGTTATGAACCAGTAATAATGGTTTTTATAATGATTAAGGGAGATGGTGGGACAGCCCAGAGTTAGAAGAAAGAAAGATGTCTTCAATGTCAGTTCAGGGCACCGGTCACACACTTCCCTGCTTGTGTGATCTGTAAAATAAGCATCATAATCATTAAATTAATATTCTATAAAGTTTTACAGGAGGGAGGTTAATTAAGAAGACTTTATTCTGGGCAGATGACAAAGCAACAGCAAACCTTTGGTTGCTATAGACACCACCTCCTCCCTAAGAAAGCCAGACGGATGGCTGAAGCTTGGAGGGTCTCCAGTGATGTGCCCGAGGTCTTCGAATTTGTAGTGTGCTCCGTGTTACTGACACACAAGGTTCCAGGAGGGGTCTTACTAGAGGAGATCTTAGATATGACTGAAGGCAGACCACACGCAAACCCTTGCATGTCTCTGACAAGTCTGTATGGCTGTGTCCCTGGGGTGACAGTCTCAAGTGGAGACACTTGGTTGTAAATTCTCCCTTGCAATAGCAGTGCCTTTCAGAGGAATTCAGCATCTGGCTTACAATTAGAAACAGCCCAAGCAAATCATCATTCTTGCTGCTGGATGGCCAAACACTCTCTCATCTGCCCTGGGACCCACATGCTCTGAGACCTTGTGAATCTGTGTGAAACCCTCAGCTACAATTGAAGAACCCTCTATTTTGTTGCTTCTAGGAACACCTGAGGTCTTTCTTTTGTCCAGTTGGTTTCTGGTCTGGCCTGGTCCATGCTAGAAGGTGGTCTTCAGGCCTTGCTGTGGCAGAAACAAACTCATTTTGCACCTTGACCCTGGGTAACTAACTCATCAATGCAAAATGCAACTATGGTGGACTGAGTTTCCATGGATCATGGCTTTAGACCTCCCTGTAACAAATTCAATTGTTTGTTATATGTCATGCACATTAATTTTTTAAGGTTTATTTATTTTGTGTGTAGGAGTATTTGTCTGCATATATGTATGTGCACCACATGTGTACAGTGCTCACTGATTCCAGAAGAGGGTGTCAGATTTCCTGAAACTGGAGCAACAGGAGGTTTCTGAGCTGCTATGTGGGTGCTAGGAACTGAACCCAGGTTCTCTGCAAGAGTGACCAGTGCCTTTATGTAGGGAGTGGTTCTGATGCTTTGATCAGGAATCTGCGTGTGAACATTGAAGGTTCTGTTCCCCAATTGGTTCTTGATCGATTGATAAAGATGCTAGTGGCCAATGACTGGGAGGAAGAGGTGGGACTTCCAGATTCCCACAGGCAGGCTAAGAGATGCAGGAGGAGGAAAAAAAGATTCACCATGCATTAAAGGGAGAGAGAACCACAGCAAAGTGAGATCTAGAGTGGAGTGACCATTGGCCACTTCCCCAGATGGGCCTAGGGTGGCAGGAGGGAGATTAGAAATGCAACTAAACTGAGGGCAGATTTAGAGGTGTTGAGCTGGGAGTGAAGTTAAGGACAAATTAGCCGCAAGAGGATTAGAAGAGCCTGGCTGTTCATCTAAAAAGAAAATTAAAAAATAAGCTAGTGTGTGTGTGTGTGTGTGTGTGTGTGTGTGTGTGTGTGTGTGTGTGTTTCATCCATGCACAGATTCAAGGGAACCAGGGTGGTAGCTTGTTGCACGGTCCTGGTCTGCCATGGAGCTTAAAGTGGGGTAGTAGAAACTACATGCTACACCTTTAACTGCTGAGGTGTTTCTCCAGCCTCAATCATACATGTGAATTTTTGGCACAAAAAAAATGTCTAAAGCATAAAAATGAAGACAAACCTCCTGTTAAATAGACCGAAATAAAGCCGGTGTCAAAGTCTCCCGAGAAGATTCTTCTGGGGCCACAGGATTGCCTGGTGTGGCTCAGCCAGTTGCTGAACAGCCCAGAGCTGGGCAATCCAAAATCCTCAAAGCTCACCACTCCAGGAAAGCGCTACCCTTATTATATACCTTATCAGGCCCTTTCTGACCACTCACCAATCTTTTGTTATATCTTGGTGTTGAGTCCTGAGTCAGCCCGAAATACTCTCTCGTCTACCCTATAGTGGCTCTGCCCAACCCACCAGCTATCTCAGAAGACTCATCAGGATGTTCTCTCCTTTACACAGTTTTTACTTTAACCTCCTTCTTGCAGATTCTATTCACTTCCATCAGCACCAGTCATTATGAAATCAACTTTAGGAACATCAAATTACTTAGATAATTCACACTGTGTGACATGCATTAAGTGATTGGGAAAGACACGTGTTTAATCAACTTCGCATGAAGTTAAATCGTATTAACTTGACAAGACATAGGAAGAAGTATGTGGGGGTTGTTGAAGTTAAACCAATGATGAGGGTAGAAATGAGTAGAAAGGAACTCGTACGTGTGCCTCACTGTGATGGGCCCATGGCCGTGAGTCACTCGGGACTACCTAGGCTCTGTCTTACACTGCCCATGCTCCTGACCCTTTTGCCCTTTGACACAGGATGAATTAGACTGGATAAGGATACTACCATCTGATGACAGAACATTTTCAAAAAGACCTAACAACATAACAAACCAAAATCTTAAACTCTGAGGGAAAAGGTGTATGTAATAGCCAGGAAAGAAAGATCGTGCCAATTCTGTGTGATTCCTAGAGGTGAGAGGCTTCAGTGAGTCTCAGAAGGAAGACAGGGTAGAATGAGAAGGCAATTGGATATACTAGCATCTCAATGAGGACTGGCAAGAGTAACAGACTATCCACAGTAAAGCAAGTGGCATTGGCTTGTTAAGAAGGCATTGACTTGTTAAGAAAAGCTGAAAGCCAGGTAGTGGTGGCACATGCCTTTAATCCCAGCACTTGGGAGGAAAAGGCAGGTGGATTTCTGAGTTCGAGGACAGCCAGGGCTACATAGAGAATCCCTGTCTCGAAAAACCAAAAAAACAAACAAACAAAATACCAAGACAAGATGAGCATGTGTGAGGGTGATAGAGGAGGGAAGTATAGCAGCCAATGAGGAGAGCCCAACATGATTAGCAGCCAATGAGGAGAGCCCAACATTCAATGGCTGAATACTTTAAGGAAGTGATGGAAGACAATGGAAATAGAGTTGTTGGCCCAGATGGTCAGGCCTAGTTCTTCCTCTGAGAAGCCCAAGTCAACGTGAAGATTCAGATACCCAAGTGAGTTTCCTCTGTAAAGTGGGAGTCATCAAGGTCATTACCATTACCAAGGATGAGCAAGTTATGGGAAGGGTTGGGATTTGAGAAGATGTATGATAAACATTGAAAAGTGTAATGCCTTGTCAAATAGAGACAAGTGAGCCAGGAGGTGGTGGCACACGCCTTTACTACCAGTACTCAGGAGGCAGAGACAGGCGGATCTCTTGAGTTTGAGACCAGCTTAAACTACAAAGCAGTCCCAGGACAGCCAGGGCTATACAATGAAAGCCTGTCTTGGAAAAAATAAAAACAAATGAACAAAACAAAACAAGACAAATGAAGGGACAAGGAGTGTTGGTGAGGAGAGCAGGAAACGTTCCCTCTGATGTTCTGTCTTAGGGTTTTACTGTTGTGAACAGACACCATGACCGAGGCATTTAAGGACATTTCATTGGGACTGGCTTACAGATTCAAAAGTTCAGTCCAGTATCATCAAAGTAGGAGCACAGCAGTATCCAGGCAGGCATGGTGGAGGAGGAGCTGAGAGTTCTACATCTTCATCTGAAGGCTTCTAGCAGAACACTGGCTTCTAGGCAGCTAGGATGAGGGTCTTAAAGCCCATAACCACAGTAGCACATCTACTCCAACAGGGCCATACCTTCTAATAGTGCCACTCCCTGGGCCAAGCATATACAGACCATCACATGCTCCCACACCTGGAAAAGATTGAAAGATGGGCACACAGGAACAGTGTGGTGTGGGTATGGACAGAAGGACAGAGCCAGTATAGCAGTGAATGACCACAGCCCAAGAACCGCAGGACCCCATTCTAGCTGACTTGAGCAATGCCTGCATTAGTATCTGTTCTA
Source organism: Apodemus sylvaticus (assembly GCF_947179515.1). Lineage (NCBI taxonomy): Eukaryota > Metazoa > Chordata > Mammalia > Rodentia > Muridae > Apodemus > Apodemus sylvaticus. The sequence goes on from NC_067494.1 coordinate 41,148,442, forward strand.
CATCATTAGTGATAGGGTTGAGTGAACAGGAAAATCACTCAGATTGGGCTAGAATGCCTCCAAAGTCTGTTTTAAGATCTGGGTACTGGCATGCCTGATTCAATTTTGCCCTGAGCCTCCAACACCATGGAATAAAATAGGAGGACATTGCTAGTCATGCAAAGAGCCTTTAGCATTGCATACTCTTCTGTCAGTTGTGTGACAACACTCAAGTTTCCATGGCCTAGTTCATGATCATTTAAGCAGGCACAAGACCAAATTGCATACTTCTAAAGGAAATATAAACATACACACATAAACAGTACCTCCGTGAGGCATAGCATTTGGCGAGTTCATTCTAAATAATTCACACTTGTCTTCTACCAGAACACAGCCCTTAATGCAGCTCAGTCCAAATACGTGTGCCCAAGCTTAACATATGTCGCCGCTGACAGAGTATGGTCTGTTCTTTGCATTCTGGTGTTTGGTTTTCCTCAGACTGTGTTTATTATATAAAATGCTTTGGGGTTCCCCAAAGTGATGACATTGGAGTGATTTGTTTATGTATTAAAAATAGATCGCTTTCTGTGTAGTTAAGCAAAGGAAGCACGCTGACCAATATGTCATTGAAATGGCTGTCAAAGTTAGCGTGGCTGTGTGGTAAGGAAAGGGCAGTCATAAACAGAGGGGTGGACGGTCAAGACTCGGAGACTAGGGCGCCAGGCAGGGATGGGGGGAGGAGTAATTCTCATAGAGGGCAGCATGAAGGAGGAGGGCAGACATAAAGCGGGATATGCACGGGGAAACAGGAAGATAGCCAAGTTCACACACAGTAGGTCCTGAGAACAGAGAATCCAAGTGTAATTGGGGTTGCTGGCCTCACCACCTAGAATGAGAAGGGTGAGTCAAACAGTCACAGTGTGGTTTCCCTCTCCAGATTCTACATCCTAAAACCACTCATTTCCCCAATACCCAGTCTGTACTCAACTGTTCCACATATTACAAGAAACCCACTCAGTGGCCACTTATTCCACTGTCTTAGTTAGGGTTTTACTGCTGTGGACAGACATCATGACCAAAGCAAGTCTTATCGGGACAACATTTAGTTGAAGATGGCTTACAGTTCATAGGTTCAGTCCATTATCATCATGGCAGGAGCATGGCAGCACCCAGGCAGGCATGGTGTAGGAGGAGCGAAGAGTTCTACATCTTCATCTGAAGGCTGCTGGTGGAAGACTCAATTTCAGGCAGCTAGGAGTAGGGTATCAAAGCCCACGCCCACAGTGACACACCTACTCAACAAGGCCACACCTCCAAATAGTGCAAATCCCTGGGCCAAGCATATACAAACCATTCCAGCCACCCAATAAAGGCTGGCTGCTTGTCCCTGCACATGTAATGTTCCTTGAAGAGACTTTCCTCAGACCTGAGATTTTTACTGCCTCACTGTAGGGAAGTGATGGAGACCTGTTGTCTTAGTTAGGGTTTACTGCTGTGAACAGACACAGCAAAGTGTCTCTTATAAGGACATTTAATTGGGCCTGAATTATAGGTTCAGAGGTTCAGTCCATTATCAAGACAGGAGTCTGGTAGCATCCAGGCAGGCATGGTATAGGAGGAGCTGAGAGTTCTACATCTTGATCCGAAAGCAAACAGAAGACTGGCTTCTGGGAAGCTAGATGAAAGTCTTAAAGCCCACCCTTACAATGACACACCTACTCCAACAAGGCCACACCTACCCTAACCCTAACCCTAACCCTAACCCTAACCCTAACCCTAACCCTAACCCTAACCCTAACCCTAACCTAACAAGGCTACACCTCCTAACAGTGCCACTCCCGAGGCTAAGCGTATACAACCCACCATATCTGTACACTGGTGTCACTGGCCTTATTGCTCCTTGTGGCAAATGAAAATGTAACTCATCTACCCCTTTCTAGACTATAAGATCCTAGAAGATAAGGGTTACCATTATGAATGTCCATATGCAAGGCTGACCTATGGGTTGCACTCAACTAATTAATATTTAAGAGTAGACATTTGGGGCTGGGAGCTGTGCAAGCCTGACAGTCTGAGTTCGAGTCCTTAGAACACAGTAACACATGAATCTGTAACCCAGCAGGACCTCATGGATAGAGAGGAGGCAGAGATGAGAGAATCCCCCAAAACTCAAAGCCCAGCTAACCTGGATCAATCTGCAATGAGTGGGAGACTCTGTTTTGGGACATTTGGAAGATGAAGATCAACACCTAAAGTTATCTTCTGACCACAACATGGGCATTGTGACGTGCACCACACACACACACACACACACACACACACATGGCATAGAAACACCACAAAAAGATTTTTGTTTTGAGTAGAAGGGCTTTTTTTATAAATAATTATTATTCACTTTACATCTCAATGGCAGCCCCCTCCTTCCTCTCCTTCCAGTCCCATTCTTACAAATCCTCCCCCCACTATGCTCTCCCCTTCTCCTAGAGAAGGGAAAGCCCCCTTGGGTACCACCCAACCCCAGGACATCTCATCCTAGCAGAACTAGGCACATCCTCTCCCACTGAGCCCAACCAGGCAGTCCAGGTGGGAAGGAGGAGATTCAAAGGCAGAGAACAGAGTCAGAGACAGCCCTCAACTCAATTGTTAGGGGACCCACATGAAGACCAAGCTGTACATCTGCTACAAATATGTGGGGACCTAGGTTCAGCCCTACATGTTCCCAGTTGGTGGCCCAGACTCTGTGAGGCCCCATGGGCCCAAGGTCGTTGACTCTGTAGGTCTTCTTGTGGTGTCCTTGACTCCTAAGGCTCAATCAACTCTATCCCCCACTCTTCCCCAAGGCTCCCTGAGCTCTGTCTGATATTTAGCTATGGGTCTCTGCATTTGTTTCCATCCACTGTAGGATGAATCCTCTCAGGAGATAGTTATGCTAGATTCCCATCTGCAAGCATAGTAGAGTATCCTTAATAGTGTCAGGGGTTGGCTTTCTGTGGGGAAGTTACTGGATGTCTGGTCTCTTAGCCTCTACTCCATCTTTATCCCTGGGCATCTTAGAGGCAGGACAAGTTTGGGTTGAAGATTTTGTGGGTGGGTTGGTGTCCCCCCTCTCACCACTGGAAGTCCTGCTGGCTACTGGAGGTAGCCACTTCAGTAGAATAGAGATGAACTATTAAATCTTCTGGATCACTTCTTAGAACACAGCGCCCTCAGGTCCTGAAGGCTCTGATCATCAAGGCTGTTTTGGGGCCACTGAGCTCTGTAGCTGCTTCTTGACACTGTATGTGGCCTTGAGTCTTTTGCTGTAGAGAGGCTTAGCTACATATCCTGCGCTGGCTCCTGCTGTCACTCATGGAGCTGTGAAACGGCAGGGCTCTGCCAGGAACCCAAGCTCCTATGCCAGATGGGCCACCGTCAAGTCCTAGCCCCAGTAAATAGCACATGGCTATTACTATAGGAACTATAGGAACTTAGGCAAGTCCCCGCACTTCCCTGAACCTTGTTGTAACAATTAAATATCATCCTACAGCAGAGTGGACTCCCAAGCCGTCCATGATGGTGTAGCTAATAGAGAACATTCTCTCACCATTTACTCCTGGTGATTGTAATAAGAAGAAAGAATAGATTGGTTATTGACCTCATTGAAACCTCATACTAACTCCTCAAAGCCTAAGTAGAGAGTAGCTGTATTTCTTCACATCATAGATGAGGGAATTCCATTGGAGGCAAGTGTCACACCCAAGCACCTGAATGTTCAAGCAGGAGCAACCAACGCCCACCAGCTCATCAGTGCACATCTGCCAGCTCCCAGGGAAACAGGAAGATGCTCCAGTTGGCAGGGGTAGTCACAGGTACTCAACGGAGAACAGCATGCTCTCTCATCCAGGAAGAAATTTAAAACAAAAAGAGCCCTGTGAACTCAAGTAGAAACCAGACAGAGGTGTCTGGAGAATGAGCAAAAGAATGTGCTGGAAGGGAACTGTGGGGGGGGGGGGGGAATCACGGAGGCCCTGGTGACATTTATACACTGAAGACTGTTAACTAGAGAACCAATGGCTTTAACACTCCCTGTTTCTGAAGGGATTTGAGTGAGGATGATACCAACAACCGGGACTAAATAGATACACATCACTGCCCAAACTGCCTTGTAAGAATAAATTCATCAAAATTTATATCCATCTTTTGGGTTATTCCCATTGCTTTCCTCACTCTGTAGATGAAGAAACAAAGATGAGAATGTCTTAAAGGTTGAGTTGGAGCCTGTAAATACCAGAGCTGGAATCTGCTGACATCTGGCTCAAGGGCAGTGTTCCCAGTCGCTGCATGAGTGATACCTTCCAAGAGCTGAAAAGCAGACAGAGACATTAGCAGGTGGCAGAACTGAGGACAAAGCAAGAGAGCTTTGACTCAAAGCAAACAAATACAGAGCCTGTATGATCACAAGCTCAAAGCTAGCATGATCTTCTCCGCAAGAGATGATGACAGATAGATAGATAGATACATACATACATATATACATACATACATACATACATACATACATACATAGATACATAGATAGATACATAGATACATAGATAGATATATAGATAGATAGATACATAGATAGATAGATAGATAGATAGATAGATAGATAGATAGATAGATAGACAGATCTAGATAGATAGAGATAGCTTTTCCCCAAGGTTATTATTTTGTATTTGTAGAAATTTAATCTGTTGCTCAAAAAAAAAAAATCATCTCTCCTGGGGTTGGAGAGATGGCTCAGCGGTTAAGAGCGCTGACTGCTCTTCCAGAAGACCTAGAAGACCTAGGTTCAATCCTAGGATCTTACTGCTTCCTTGGACGCTGCACATAAGTGGGGCACAGACATACATGTAACATACACACACACACACACACACACACACACACACAAATAAAGTAATATTTTTTAAATCTGTCCTTAATGTTTTTGTAGGATGACTATTAAGAGTAGTTTGTTTTAATCTGTTTGGCAGGTAAAAGAATATACACAGATGTTATAAGAGTTTTCCAGTTATTCAGGCCTATAATTTGTCTGGAGGGAGCGACCCTCTGTGCCTCACAGTAACTGAAGAGCAAGTGACAGGAACACAAAGATGGGCTGTTTGTACTTAGCTCTGTCTTCTCAGGCCATGGTGTCAAGAAGACATCTGTCAAAAAGAGGAGCAAGAATCAATGTAGGGGAAGGTAAAGTGCTGTATTCTGTAACTGCCTGCAGCTACTACAAACTGGGTTGCTGGAACAGAAGCTGAGGGATAGATGGGGAAGGAGTGAAAAGAATGAGGCCAGGGCGATAGTTTACCGATCGAGGCCCCAACTTTAATGGCGGTCAGACCTTTTAACAGTTTGGGCGAGCCCCTCCCCCCAGACTCTGGGCTGAGTTCCGGGGAAGTCTTCTGGCAGTCCTTGGCTCCACTGCTCAGGCAGCTGGGTGGGTCACCTGCTTAATTCAGGAATTTGTAGACCTGGAAGAACAATGAACTTAACCTTCACTCTGAGCTTCTCCACCCTAGGTGGAGCAGGATCCTGACTAGCATGGGAATCCATGTAGTGGATTCTATGTAGGCTGGGAGAATGTAGGCTAGGAGAAGTTCACCTTGACCAATGTCAGGTACAATCTGAGCACTCCACCCTAGGATAAAAATTCCTGCTGTAACCTACTTCCCTATTATGCCCTAACGTCAGATTCCTGCCCGAAGCCATGAATTGTCCTTGGCCAATGTCAAGTTTCTACCATGTGGCATGACACCCCAATATGGCTCTGTACAGTAAAGAGAAGGCTCACGGTAAACAGGTACTATAAACATCTTATAAAATGGTATCTAGATATCTAGCTATCTTTGACCAGATATCTAGCATAAAAATGTTCTCAAACTTGAAACTGGACGGAGGGGGAGGGGTGCTGATAAATGAAAGGGCATTACTTGAACCTGTCCCAGCACCTCATGCAGGGGTGCTGAAGCCCCTGCCCTGAGAGGCCTCATCTGGACACTTTAGAGTTGTAATTAGGTGGCCTCATGCCTGTCCCCTGAGTGTTCCATAGATCAGCAAATTATCTTCTGCTGATTTTTTTTTTTTTTTGAGACAGGGTTTCTCTGTGTTGCCCTGGCTGTAGATCAGGCTACATTGGTCTCACTGTACTCACTCTGTAGACCAGGCTAGCTTTGAACTCAGAAATCTGCCTGCCTCTGCCTCCAAGTGCTGGGATTAAAGGCATACACTACCACTGCCCGGCTCTTCTGCTGATTTTAATGTCTGGCCTTCTTTTCTCCCCTTGGCATGATCTCTTAATAATGAATTTCATCACTCCCCTAGTCTCTCTCCTGGTCATCTCGGTTGTTTATCATTAGACTCTGATAAAGTCACTCACATGGGCAGCTTGTACCATGCAATGATCCTTATAGGTAGCTATGGTAGAGACTGGCTGCCTAGCATCTGCTGTTCCTACTTCCTTCTGGGCACACAGCCAGCTTCCCTGAGATCTACAGTGTGATTGGATACACTCTGTTTTCAGGCTGGATCCTAACACTACCTCACGCAGTGCCGAGTTCTGCTTTGCTTGTGCTGTTTGGGCTTGCCTGTTGGGTAGCTGAGTAGCTATATAGGTTTGAGATGAGTGTAAACTTGAGATAGAATCAATGACAGAGAGCAAACATGGCGGCCCATGTCTTCAGTCCCAGCACCCACAGAGCCAAAGCAGGAAGACTTCCAGCTAAATGCTACCCTGGAACACACAGTGAGCTCAAGGTCTGCCTGCCTTGACTGTCTTCCTATAAGATTATCATCAAAAACAGAAAAACAAAGAAAAGGAGGGGCGGGAAGCAAAGGAGGAGAAGAGTGTGTGAGTGTGTGACTGCCCAGAGATTTCAAAATAAGGATATCGAAGGTAGATTCATGAAGGGCTGGAACTTCATAAATATTGAAATTGCATAAAAATTAAGAGAGGCACTTCCAGGATGCAGCACCCAGATGTGGCAACTGTCACTGCATGTTTTATGAGAAGACGAATAGGAAACAACTGCAGACTTTGATGGTGCTGATTCCAGTGACAGAACAGGGGCTCAGGGTGCGGAGTATACAGTCTTCAAGACTCTGGGAGCGGGGGTAAAGGAAGGTGGGAGTGCAGTCGGGATGGAGACTTCTAGCATCTGTGAGGAAAGAGAAGATGCTAGAGAGCCAGAAGAACTTCAACCACAGGGCAAGAAGTTCACACAGGACAACCACAAAACAGCAGAAGTCTGATGTCTGTGGGGCTGGACAGGTGGCTCAGCGTTTAGGAGTGCTTTCTGTTCTTCCCAAGGACCCAAACCGCCTACATCCCACAACTCACAATTACCCATAATTCCAGGTCCAAGTGGTCTGAGGCTCTCTTCTGGCCTTCAGAGACACCTGCGTGTTTACTGTTCTAAAGGTGGTAGGGTGAACCAGGCTAAAGTCTCACACAAGAGACAACTTTATCTGGAGCATCAGACAATGTATACTCTGAGGGTCTACCACACTTTCCGGTAAGAAGTCCAACAGTCCCCTGACGGGGAGTGAGGATGATTATAGGAAAGACAGAAAAAAGACGCAAGACACAGTTGTGGGAGCGCTGCAGGTCATTAGCACGACAGCAAGGAGTGTATTTCTCATGACCTGTGGGAAGCAAAGCCACAAACTAACAGAAACAATTCACTAAAATATATACAAGACAATTTGCTCTCATCCAAAGATTTTCCTGTTCCTTCCACCAAGGTCGATAGAATCTTCAGCTCCTCACCTTGAGCCTCAAGTGCACCTCCTTTTCTTATTGTTCCATACCTCAGCAGGCCAGGAAATCTGCCAACAGACCCTGACCTGGCTTGACTCTGCCTAGCAGACAGACTCTCTCTCCCTTTCTCTTTCTCTCTCTCTCTCTCTCTCTCTCTCTCTCTCTCTCTCTCTCTCTCTCTCTCTTTCTCTCTCTCTCTCTCTCTCTCTCTCTCACACACACACACACACACACAAACACACACACACACACTCACTCACTCACAAATATACACATAAAAATAAAATAAATCTTTTAAACTATAGAAATTAGGGATTGGATTATCTTAGGGTCCTATTGCTGCAATGAGACACCAAGACCAAAAAGCAAGTTGAAAGAAAAAGATTTATTTGGCTTATGATGGTCGTTTGAATATGCTTAGCCCAAAGAGTATCACTGTGAGGAGGTGTGGCCTTTTTGGAGTGGGTGTGGTCTTGTTGGAGGAAGTATGTCACTGTGGGGATGGGCAATGAGACCCTTTTAACCACATTGGAGCCAGTCTTCTCCCAGCAGCATTCAGATGAAGATGTAGAACTCTCAGCTCCTCCTGCACCATGCCTTCCTGGACACTGCCATGTTCCCACCTTGATGATAATGGACTGAACCCCTGAACCTGTAAGCCAACCCCAATTAAATGTTGTCCTTAGCCAGGCGGTGGTGGCATAAGCCTCCCAGCAGAGGCAGGCGGATTTCTGAGTTCAAGGCCAGCCTGGCCTACAGAGTGAGTTCCAGGACAGCCAAGACTACACAGAGAAACCCTGTCTCGGAAAAAAAAAAAAAAATGTTGTCCTTATAAGAGTCGCCTTGGTCGTGGTGTCTCTTAACAGCAGTAAAACCCTGAGACATTTACACTTCTAGATCATAGTTCATCACTGGAAGAAATTGGGTCAAGAACTCAAGCAGGTCAGGAACCTGGAGCCACAAGCTGATACAGAGGCTATAGGGGGATACTGCCAAGTAGCTTGCTCCCCATGGTTCGCTCAGCCTGTTTTCTTATAGAACCCAGGACCACCTGCCCAGGGATGAAGCCCCTACAATGGCCTGGGCCCTCCCACATCAACTACTAATAAAGAAAATGCCCTACAGTTGGATATTATGGAGGCCTTTTCTCGAGTGAGGTTCCCTTAGATAACTCTAGCTGGTATCAAGTTGACATAAAACTATCCAACACAAGGTTATGGCACAGTTTGGAGATGCAAGATGTTTCTTTTTGTTTAAGTTCTATCTTTCCAATGTTTCCACAGAGAACTTTATACTCCTTTGGAGGAGTAAGAGTGGGGGGGGGGTAGAAGTTGTTTTAATGAAACATTTAATGAAATGTTACATTTATTTGTAACCAAGTAACAAGAGGCAAAAGGAAAGAAAACTTCCTGGAGCCATTGTGAGAACATGATTCCAGACTAGCAGAGAAGGCTCCCACCCAGCACCTTTCTTTGAATACACAGGAGACAAGAACACCGGTTCAGGAAGAGCGGGTGAGTTTGGAGTGAGAAGTTCAGAGCCAAGAAGCCGAGGAAACCTTAGGAGTGTGGACCAACACCCATGCCCCACCCAGCCAGCACCACCCCTGCCTCCAGCACACCTTGGTTACATTACCATCTCTTCATCCAGACAGGCTTCCTGCTCAGAATCTGGCCAATTCCTTCATCCTATGAGAAACAATTTTCCAAACTGACGAAGTTCCCTATTGGCTCCCTATGCGACCCCACTCCTAACTGCCATCTTTATCCAGCCTGATGAGGGGAGACAACCATGAATTCACTCACACGTGTTAGTAACCGTGGATAATGATGCTACTACTTCCTGGTGGCAGCATTGCACTGTGGGATTTCTAGGGCAATATATTGGAAGCCAACACTGAACATTTCCAGCTCTGCCTTGGATGACAAAGACAGTTTGCAAAAGAAGAAACTTGCATATGTTGGACCAGCCTTGCATGCATGACATGAAAAGAACTCGGTCACACTGTATGATCCTGTTAATGAGTTCTTGAATTCGCTTACAAGCATTTTATTGAGAATTTTTATATCTGTATTGATCAGAAAAATTGGTCTCTAGTTTCTGTTGGCCTTAGCCAGTTAGGACTGGCATTGTCAAATGAGCTTTCCAGTCTTCCTTCTGCTCTGTGAACAATTTGAAGAGGATTTGGAAGAATCTTTTAAAGATTTAGAATAATCAAAACAAGTACCTGAAGGTACTTCACTAATATCAACGTAGGATATGAAGTGCCTTAGTCTGGGGTTGGAAACTTGGAAGAAGGACCCAAGAATAATTCCCAGCACCTACATTAGGTGACTCAAGACCACCTATAAGCAACTCCAGCTCCTCAGATTCCTGCAACCTCTCCTGCTTCCTTAACATACCAGTGTGCACAAAACCCCCATACAGGCACACATACATATATACGCACAACTAAACATTAAAAATAAATTTCAGGGGCTGGAAAGATGGCTCCAATGGTTAAAAGCACTGACTGCTTTTCCAAAGGACCCAAGTTCAATTCCCGGCACCCACAAGTCAGCTCACAACTGTAGCTCCACTTCCAGGGGATCTGCCACCCCAGCACAGACATATAGGCAGGCAGAACACCAGAGTACAGACATATAGGCAGGCAGAACACCAGTGCACATAAAAGAATAAGTAAATGTTTTTTGAAAAAATAAAATAAAAATATAAATTTGAAATGGCTTAGTCTTTCTTAATTAAAGTTGAGTATTTACAACAGATAAAGCAAACAAAGACCTGGTGAGTGGGCTCACCAGCTAAAGAACAGTCTCTATGAAGTAGAACTTGTCCAAGTCTGTGAACCATCTCGAGAAGGCTTCATGTTGGTGCATTTCCCTCTTAACCACTCTGCTCTAAGGCACTGTGTTTCCCCGCCTGAAACATATGACCTCATATATAAATGGACATCCAGGAGGAGCTTGTTTTAAATAATTGGACTAAGTGGCAACTATGCAGGAAGCAGAGATCCATTGCAAAACTTCCTATAGAACAACCTGAGTGAAATTTTGTCTACTGTCTCCTCTCTGCCGTGATTTTGGTAAGAATCCGCCAGTGAAGACAAGTCCTCTCATTCCAGAATGTGAGGTGTCCATGTGACCCTTTTGCTCTTTAGTACCATATTTGGGACATAGTATTTTTTTTTAAAACAGCACTCAGAATTTTTGACCCATTGCACAAGAGCTTTCATGGAATCTTCCATCTTCCCAGCTTCGGAGACTCAGATTTCCCCCTCATTTGTTCCAGGATAATGTCTACTGTTGTTTAGCCAAAGTAAACTATTTCTTGCCCCAAACCTTTTCTTCCCTCTTGTTCTTGCTACAAATTAACAGACTGCTACATCTGGAATCTCATGTGTTATCTACTTGAGAAATAGTTGCCTTATCTTCGAGGGCAAAGAGGGTTTCATAGAAGGATAATCTGCATTCTGTCCTTTTAGTGACTCAAAGAATGAGCCACTGTTTCCTATTAAGCAATTTGAGGATTCATGTGCTGTTACCAGACTGTGTCAAAGAGCCACCATTAGGCCCGTCAGGCCACTGTCTGACCTAACTGAATGACCTGGAGAAAGGTATGGTGACTCAGCGCCTGAGACACAAACTCTTCCATCCCACAGGGAGATTCTTGTGATGATCATAAGAAGAATTTTTAGAACTTATTTGTACTTAAAATTATAATCTTCACATTTTCTCATGATGAAATAATCCTCACCTACTATATATGTACATACGCATATACATAAACATATACTACTATATATGCACATATACTATACACATACATCATATACAATGTATCATATAGATGCACACACATATACATATACACATATACATAAATACATATACAAATATACATATACATCATATGCATATACATATATATCATATGCATACACATATACTACTATACATACACATAAACATATACTATTATACATACACACACATATATATACATCATATACATATGCGTACACATGCACATATACTACTATACATACACATATATACATATACATCATATACATATACATACACATATACATATCTTTATTGACTAACAAAAAGTTCCCTATTGTCCAGTACTTTCATTGATTTTTATTTCCAGCTACCATGTGTTATCCTTGTCTGTTTTCTGTTGTAATGACAGACTATCACAAAGTGAAATTTTTATAAAGAATAAAAACGCACTTAACTCGGGAGTTCTGGAGGTTGGGAAGCCCAAGCACATGACGCGGCTGAAGGCCTATTTGCTGCACCACTACCTGGCACAGGGTGAACACGGTAAGACTGCGTGCGTGCTGGCATCGTCTCCCTTTCCCTCTTACAAAGCCATCAGCATCAATGTGGTTGTCCCACCTTGATGAACTCATCCAACCCTAACTAGCTTCCAAAGGCCCCACTTCGCGCACCACTGGGATGTATACTTAGCTTTCCACTGCACAAACTTTGGGAGAGGACAAACATATCTTAGCAGAGACAGTGCCTGCCCCGGAGATCATCCTTGCAAATATGGATTTCATCATGACTGTTTTGTTTGAATTCATCTTAAGAATTTTCAGGTCAGGTGATATAAACTTTCAAAGGAAACAAAACAAAAACAAAAGAAAAGCCAGTTTATGGGGCTGGAGATAGCGCTCAACAGTCAACACTTAATGCTCTTGCAGAGGACCTGAGTTCAGTTCCCAGCACCCATGTCAGGGAGCTCATAATTACCCGTATCCCAGGTCCAGGGGATCTGATCCCTCTTCTGGTCTCCGTAACCACCTGCATACTCATGCTTATTCACACACACACACACACACACAGACACATACACATCATAGACACACACACATCACAGACACACACAGACACACACACATCACAGACACACACAGACACACACATCACATACACATCACATACACACACATCACACACACACATTACACACACATCATCACACACACATCACACACATACACATATCACACACACAGAAAGATCTTACACACACAGATCACACACAAACACACATCACACACACAGATCACACACAAACACACACACACACACACACACACACACACACACATCACATCACACACACACATGCACTAACACAATATTTGCAAATTTGAATGAATATAAACTGTAAATTTTTCCTTTAAAGCAGCTGGCAAACATTACCAAACCATCCTCCTCCAGTGAGCGGGTACCCGTACACACTTCCCTACTCTACAGAGAACACAAGACTTTATTCATAAACTCATTCCCTGGGTTAACGGGTATACTGTCTAAGCATCCCTTGGTTGGCTTTGGCTACAGCTATGTATGCTTTTGAAAGTTCTTAGTTTCTTCTTTTTCAAACTGAAAGTCCTCTGCTTACACAATCTGTGACTTTAATACACCCTAATAAAAAATATATTGTGCTTCTTACTCAAATAAATATTGAGCGTAGCCTGCCAGTGTCAAATGCTTCAGGCCAGGTCTTATCCTCAACATTACGTATGCTAAGTGCTCACAACAAATCAGGCAGGTGGGCTCATTTTATATAGATAGTGAATCTGAATCATCAGAACTTAAAAGGCTTGGACTTAGAGTCCAAGCATTCCGCTCCCAGAATTCACAAACCTAATGTGATATGTGTGTGTGATGTGTGTATATGTGTGTGTATGTGATGTGTGTGTGACATCGTACTTCACTTCTGAAGTTAACTGAATCTTGTCCCTTGGAAATAATACAAATAACTTTTTTTATTCATTTATTTCTATTTTATGTGTATCATGTAAGCCAAGGACAGTCCCAAGTGCTCTAGAGGATGCTTAGCCCTTAGAACAATCTCAGGTACTCTAGCGGATGCTTAATCGTGTCCCCACTACATCCATGGGGATCTTTCCTTTTGTACCTGAGACAAGACCACTGCTGATAAAGACAGAAGTAGTTCTCATTGATATTTATTCTACGTGAAGTACAAACAAACACACATTAGTCAGGACCCAGCAGATTCGGAGAGTAGCAGATAACTGTATCTAACTTGAGACGGAACTAAGACTATCTAACATAGAGACTGTGGATTCAACACACACGCACAAATACATATTTGTGTGCAAAGTGATTGTGACTTGAAAGATTGCTGGAGCATTTATCCTCTGGCCCACACCTGAGCTATGAGATTTGAGAGGAAGCAGATGGGGGGAGGGGCAGTTACTCACTGTTTCATCCCAGTCCTGATTACATATTTACTGGCTTCTTCACCCTTCCTGCCTTGTTCCTGGTTAACCTAATTTCTCGAAGCCCCTTGTTGGCACTGCTGCCTCTGGAAATCAGGCCTCACAGCAGACAGCTCTCCTTCATACTCACCCTTCTGCAGCCAGTCTCAATCTGTCACTGAGGTGCCACTATTCATACCTGTTCTCAGTCAAGCGAGGCTCTCTTGGGCTTTTAGGAAAAATGATTTTTTATAGCATCCTGAGTTATTCAAAGATCTTATCACAGGGATCGTGCAATCTTGGAAACACCTAAAGGCACCGTGCAGCACCCATGCCCCATACACATGGAAAGAGCTCTGGAGTGGAGCATCTGTTTACTGTTGGTTCCCATGGAGACAGATCCATCAGCCCCACAGGCCCTTCCAAGTGAGAAAGGCATAGATTAGTGTGATTTGTTCATCGTCTCTAAGCACTGTCAAATACAATAAGAAAAAATAAATAAAATAATAAAATAATAATTTTTTTTTAAAACTAAGAAAAGAAACATTGTAAGCTGCTTCAAATTTCTCAGGTTTGGAACACACAAGGCAACATCTTGTTTCTTGTTTCTGTATGTGGATTTCTCTAAAACATAGGACACTGGGTTTTGTCTGGCAGTTCCTTTACTGAGGAGTTATTTATCATGACTAAGTCAGTTGTCGTGGCCACATGAAGTCCCCTGGGCCTGAGTGTGGGAGGCCCTGGCTAAGGAAATCATGTCATTCCTTGAGCTATAGATTATTGTTCTGGCAAAAAGCAAGTGGCTGTATGTTCTCATGCCTAGGAAAGCATCCAAGAATTCCCTTCTTCCAGTTTGACCTAAGCATGCTATTCCTTAGACTAGCTTCCTTTTCCTTGGACGTGCCCTGTGGGCATGCTCTTCTACTCCTAAAGGGCTGTCCTGTTTCTGCCATCAGTGCACACACAGCTGGGAGCCACAGCCTCAACTCGCATCCCTCAGAGAGAGACAATGGGAAAAGTGATACATTCACGAAGGGAAAAGAAGTGATACATTCACAATGGGAAAAGTGATACATTCACAATGGGAAAAGTGATACATTCACCTTGTTCTCAGGAAGAGCCTAGGACTCCAAGCAGAGGAGTCCAAAAACAGCCTGCAGCTCCTACTTTTTCAATTCAGCACATTTGAGAGCTGGCTTGCCAGGGAAGATGCAAAGCGCACATTAGAAACTCAGCGCCCTCCCATCTCCACCCCCACCCCCAGTCTCAAGTTCCT
The DNA here is from genome assembly GCF_947179515.1 of Apodemus sylvaticus. Taxonomy (NCBI): domain Eukaryota; kingdom Metazoa; phylum Chordata; class Mammalia; order Rodentia; family Muridae; genus Apodemus; species Apodemus sylvaticus. Next base: position 41,163,706 of record NC_067494.1, read on the forward strand.
GTTTCAATTGTTTTAGTGCACGCTCTGCCCTTGCTTGTGATTATGTTGCGAAGGCCTGCTGCTGCATGCTCCCAGAGGTGAGCTGCATTCCCACTGTTTACTTTCACCTGTGTGGTCTGTTGTAAAGCAGGTCTGTCTGTAGACTCTCAGGATACTAGAGCTGGAAGGGAGGGTAGACTTCAACTATTCTAGCACTCTTTCTTTGTGGATAGAAAGATGAAACATATAATAATCAGGTGCAGAGCCAGGGGTGGCAGGGAACTGTACAGAATAGGGAGGGGTCTTTCCACCTCAGACTCCATTGTACGTTCATCATTGTTTTTTGTTAAGTTTGATCTCATCATTGATTCTGGCTGAAGAGATGGCTCAGCAATTAAAAGCACTTGCCGCTCTTGAAGAGGACCCAGTTTCAGTTCCCAGCACCCACACAGTGGCCCACTACCATTCATAAGTCTAGTTCCAAGGGATCTGATGCCGTCTTCTGATCTCTGCAAGCACCAAGGACACACATGATGAACATGCATACACACATACAGACAAAATACCCACACACTTAAAATAAAGGCAAAGCAATTATTCTGAATAGTTTTATTTTTTTAATAATTAAAACCTTTGGAAGGAAATGGAATGTTTGTACATTGACGTTGGGGCTATCAACCAGTTCCACCACTGTGGAAGTCAGTAGAGAGGCCCCTCAAAGGACTAGAATCATACCCGATCATGTCATGTGACCCACGTACACTACGCTTGGGTATATAGAGCCTGAAGAACTCTACACTAACATAGCACAAAAATACTTGCACATCTGAGTTTATGGCTTTGCTAGTCACAAAGGCCAAGACCTCAGTGCAGCCCCAGAGCCCAACAACAACTAAGTGCATAATGCAAATGTAGTATCAATATACAATGGAGCTTTAATCAGCCATAAACAAGAACGACACTAAGCTGTTTGCAGGGAATAAACAGAACTGAGCATCATCATATTGAACAAAAGAACTCGAACACATATCACGTTTTCTCTCACTTGCGAATAAATCCTAGGTGTTACACGGATATATAAAATCACATAGGTACATGAAACTTGAAAGAAAAAGTGAGGCTACAGGGAAATGGATTGGAATAATGATAGGAGGTAAGAGGGAAAGAGGTATAGTTAGCACACATGGTGCCCTTTTATGGAAACATCGCTATGAAACCCATGGTTCTGTCCAATGACATACACCAAAATTAATATCTAAAATTCTGTCCTTCTCTAAGTGCCCCTGCTTCTTTAGAGCAAATGATGCTTTATTTTGGAATTTGAGTTATCAAAGTTTGAAGACCCTTAATATATCTCTATTCAACTAAACCAAAAGACATCAGGTTTTGAGGTAGTTAGAATGGCATTTAAGTCAATACTGGGTCTGTGTTCCGTTTCAAAAATAAACATGTCAGATCTGTCATCTTCTTTTATTTATGTGGTGCCTAGGGTTAGTGACAATCTATTAAGCTAGCACCATACCCTCTGAAGAGAAATTAATCAAATCATCATGGCTGAATGGCATGCCAGACACTGTTGACATTCCAGACAATAGCACAAAGCTAAGACAGCAAGGAGCAGATAGGACGTATGTTCAGCCTGCCGTTGAAGCGACACAAACAATTCCCAGGCAGGCATAGACCTTGCATTTTCTATAAGCAGCAACTGATCAATCCCCATACTCACAAGAAGGTAGATTCCACATTTCCTACAGTTATCGAAAATGTTGCTTCAATAACAATTGTTCGTAAGATAATTTTTTAACTGAACCTGCATTTTGGAGAGATCGCCCACCCTCGTCTGGCTATTAGTCTTTGGTGTCTGTAATGGATCAGGAAGACCCTCAACGGAAATGTCTACCTGTAAATATGATCCTAACTAGATAGTGATAAAGAGATTATCCTTGACTCTCTGGATAGAGCGGATATAACCTGACGGTTAAGGCTGGTAGTCAACTAGAGACACCTGGGAGACAAGCCTCTATGCACGCCATTCCGTGGGCTGGGGTCCTGAGCTGAATAAAAAGGAGAAACTCAGTTGAGCACGAGCATCTATAACTTTCTGCTTCCTGACTGCAGTGGCCATGGACTGAGCCGCTTCACAAACCTGCCGCTGATTCCCCGCGGTTACGGGCTGGAACACCAAACTGTGACAAAATATACTCTTCCTTCTTGAGTTGGGTATTTTAACAAAGCAACAGGACAAAAAACAGCAACAGCAACAACAAAAAAACTAATATAAGCCCTAAATCCAGTCATTTTTTCTCACATGAAGAGACAAAGGCTGGGGGAATATAGCTCAATGATAGAACACTTGCCTGGCCTTCCTGGAAGAGAGATGTAGGGAAAGGACTGGGAAGAATGGGAGGAGCTGAAGGAGTGGATGGGGCTGGAGGAGTGGGAGGAGCTGGAGGAGTGGGAGGAGCTGGAGGAGTGGGAGGAACTGGAGGAGTGGGAGGGGCTGGAGGAGTGGGAGGGACTGGAGGAGTGGGAGGGACTGGAGGAGTGGGAGGGACTGGAGGAGTGGACGGAGTGAGAGGAGCTGGAGGAGTGGAAGGAGCTGGAGGAGTGGGAGGGACTGGAGGAGTGGGAAGGACTGGAGGAGTGGGAGGGACTGGAGGAGTGGGAGGGACTGGAGGAGTGGGAGGGACTGGAGGAGTGGGAGGGACTGGAGGAGTGGGAAGGACTGGAGGAGTGGGAGGGACTGGAGGAGTGGGAGGGACTGGAGGAGTGGGAGGGACTGGAGGAGTGGGAGGGACTGGAGGAGTGGGAAGGACTGGAGGAGTGGGAAGGACTGGAGGAGTGGGAGGGACTGGAGGAGTGGGAGGGACTGGAGGAGTGGGAGGGCCTGAAGAAGCAGGAGGAGTGGGCAGGACTGAAGGAGGCGGAAGAGCAGAGGGAGCAGAAGGAGCAGAAAGAGAGGAGAGGACAGGAAAGGAGAGGAAAACCAAGAAGAGGGAAGAAAAAAGGAGAAAGGTGAAGAAAGAGAGAGAGAGCAGAAGAGAGACGTGGAAGAAGTCAAAGTCCAGGCACAGAGAAGGACACATAAATGCAAAAACAAGGCGGGGTGATGCCGAGTCCCGGGCACCCAGAAGCTTAGTGAGGTGATCAAGGATTCTCTCCTGGCTCTTCAAATGCACAGTGTCCCTGAAGACACTCTGACTCAGGGCAGGCTTTTGGCCGCCAGAACCAGGAGAGAATGTGTTTCCTTCGCTGTGGCCATATCAGTCCAGGTTCTGCCTCAGTGGCTCCATCTGGGGAAAGTATTAATGTATAGTTAACTGTACAAATGAACGGGTTTCACTGTGACATTTTCATAATTGTGTATAATATATTTGATCACATTTATGCCTGCTATTACCTTCTTTACCCCTCCCATCTGTCCCTTTCCTCTCCCCAAATACACCTCTTTCTATTTTCCTTCCTTTTTAAGTCTAAATGTGTCCTCTCTTAGAATGATGCTGGGGCTGGAGAGATGGCTCAGCGGTTAAGAGCACTGACTGCTCTTCTTAGAGGTCCTGAGTTCAAATCCCAGCAACCACATGGTGGCTCACAACCATCTGTAATAAGATCTGATGCCCTCTTCTGGTGTGTCTGAAGACAGCTACAGTGTACTCACATTAAACAAATAAATAAATAAATAAATAAATAAATCTGAAGAAGAAGAAGAAGAAGAAGAAGAAGAAGAAGAAGAAGAAGAAGAAGAAGAAGAAGAAGAAGAAGGAGAATGATGCTTACTGGTGGCTTTGAGGGTTCACTCAAGTAACCCAAAAGAATATCAAGGTTCTCACAGTCATTACCCCTATAAAGACCTTTTCCCCAATAAGGTCATACTTACAGGTTACAGAGCTGTCCTTGGGGACCCGCTATGAGACCATTACAACTTCCAGACCTAGCTGGCTTTACTGTGGTAAAGATTTCACGTCTGGGTGACTTGTCTCCCATCTTATGGTATGTATGCCATCTGAACACGGGGCCAAGAGCACATCAGCAAGAGAGAGGTGGGAGTCCTGGTTCTCAATACCATCACTTGAAACCAGTTCTCATCCATTCTGTTCCAATCCGTCAGCCAGCACCAACCACAGGGACACAAGTTCAAGGAATGGACAGATGTAAACGGCACGAGGATGTTTGTGGACACTCTGCAGCATGCAGGTGAGATAGGCTCCGAGTCCACCACCGTGAGGGACTCCATTCTGCATTCTCTCAGGGCAGCCTGCCCCTCCCCCACAGAGCTGCCCCTCCCCCACAAAGCCATCCCTCCTCCAACAGCTGGCTCAAGTTTCAAAGGTGACAGCATTATCCAGTCTGTCCAAAGTCCTGTGTGAAAGGTCTTTTTTTTTGGGGGGGGGGGTTGTTTTTGCTTGTTTTGGATGCTAAGAAAAAAAAAAAAAAAGACATCTACCTCTCCTTTTGCCAGATGGTGACACGCAGTTCTATCCTGGGCTAGCCCCTTATCAAAGATTAAGAGCACACTCCCCCGTAGCCTGCCCTCACTTCCTACTTCAGCTGCAACTCAGGAGCAGCCTACCCCTACCTCACACCACACACTTCTAACCAAGTACTAAAATGCCAGAGGTCTGGGAGCTAGAGGGGTGACTCAGTGGTTAAGAGCCTTTGCTGTTCTTACAGAGGCCTGGGGTTCAGTTCCCAGCACCCACATGATGGCTCCCCACCATCTCTAACCCCAGTTCTAGAAAATAAATCAAGGCCAAAGGAAGAGCTGTGTGGGGTGATGCCCCCGATCTACCAGGGGAGCCAGACATGCATGCGGTGCACACACACACACACACTCACACACACAAAATAAAAGTAAAGTTGAAAAAAAATAACTTAGAGGTTTCTGTGACCTTCTCGGTTTTCATAGTCCCCTAGAACCACAGAACTCTGGAAAACAGTTTTAATTTTGCAAAACAGAATCAATCCAGACCAAAGAGGGAGATTCATGGGGTGATGTCTAGGAAGGTTCCAAACATAGCAGTCCATAACCCCAGGATGGCTCAGCCTTCCAGGACATTGGCATCTAAGTACCAGAACTTTTCTTTAGGTAAGTGGGCTTGTGGGAGCCACTGGGTTCTCCTAGGAGGTACAACTAGTCTCACAGCCTACACTGGTCTCACAGGTGGCCTTAACTGTCCAGCAAAAGCAGCCTCATCCTGAAGTCTGATCTAAAGGCCAAGCATGAGTCACCTCTTTGCTGTAAACTCAGGTGTGGTCCAGCAGCCCATGAGGAATAACAAAGACACTCCTATCTTTTGCGCAGGAAATTCCAGGGGTTTTAGAAGCTTCCTCCGGAGAACCAGGGACAAAGGGCAGCCAAGTTCATTAGACAATTGCTGGGATGAACAAACCTAAAGAAGGGTGCAGCCAGGTGTGCCTGCCCCCACACCACCTACCGCACAGGGGAGCCCCCCTGTACTAAGAGGATAAAGCCAACAAAGAGGGGTGGGGTGAGGAGGGGACAAGAACAAGTCCAGACAACACAGGCTCCTCTGTAGCCCTGCCTTTCCCGCTTACAAAGTCCATAAGTCTCAACACCTGCTTCAGCCACCTAGCGTTGAATCGCCATCACTGAAAAAGTGAAGAACGAGAGATGCAAAAGGGAAATTAGTTACCAGGCAATAATCTAAGAATAATAACAAATGAGGAAGATAACACCCTTATTCCAGGAGGAAGTTAATAGCTGTGAAACCTACTTTTGTTCCAGCTTTTTAAACAATATACCGAAGCATGGAATAACAGGAAAATGTTTCCAGGAAAAACAACCTCTAAGAGGGGGCTAGACTCTCAGTGGTTCTTAACCTGTGGGTCAACCTTGTGGGGTTAACTGACCCTTTCACAGGGGTTGCCTAACACCATTGGAAAACACTGATAGTCACTGTGTGGTTTGTAACAGTAGCAAAATTGCAGTTACAAAGTAGCAAGCAGCCTTACCGTAAACCCTCTAGTTGCAGAGCCAGAAAAAAAAAAACAAAACAAAAAAACTCAACCAAAGCATTCACTCACTTACCTAGCACTGTGCCTGCCTTCCCCGGTTGTCCCTGAAAGCCCATCACCCATTAAGATGGTCGTCATCTTCCCAGAAGAAACTAGAGACAGAATATAGATGAAGGGACTTTGTTCAGTCGGAGAACATGGGGGGGCTAGAGTCCTGCCTATGATCTAAGCTACATCGAGGTAAGAGACATCAGTCTGAGAATATCCTAAGCCTCCTGGCAGTACATACTGTTCTCTCTTGCAGCTGATCGAAGGACTGAGAAAACTTGAGCCACTGAAACCTGGAAGAATCAAGAAGGGAGAGCAATCAGAAAGGAACGCCTGGAGACACAGACGATCTTTAAAGCAACTCTCAGGAAATAACTCCCTTGGTGAGAAGTCAAGTTGGATTAATACCCAGCTCATCTTCCCAGAAGACCCGATTCACAAACTCACTATGCTAAAAGCCCACTAAGAGCCCCTATTCCCAAATTGGATTCATTACCCAGACCACCAAAATTAATATATACTACTCAAATCTGAGCTTTTAATAAAATACATATGTTTTATAAGTTCCCTCATTGTTAATTTCAGGATAATTCTTGTATCCAATAATCTAATGAGGGAACTGGAGAAATAGCTCAGTAGTTAAGAGCATTGGCTGTGCTGCAGAGGACCTGGTTCCCAGCACCTGCATAGCTACCATCACCCATAACTCCAATTTCAGAGGGAATCTAGCACCCTCTTCTGGCCCCTATGGGCATTGCATGAATGTGGCACACACACATTTATGCAGACACTCATACATATAGAATAAAAGATACATCCTTTTTTTTTTTTTAGTAATTTAATGAAGATCTTAAATTGTCAATGTTTTCAACAAGTAGGACATTTTTTGTGGGGCTTACTAAAGAGTTTAATAATGTCCAATTGGCCCTGGTTTGTTGCTTCACTATTTTTCAAACGTGAATGAATGAATGAATGAATAAATGAATGAAAATTATGCCAACTATAGCAGTCATAAAAGCAGCCAACTTCCCCAGGAAAGGACACCAGACCACACCTAACCACAGAATGCCAGTCCAGAGTCCCTGGCTTTGTCACGCCCAGCCTTGTTTATCAACCCAAAATACAAAAAGACAGACTTCCGTGTTCTTGGGTGGCAATGAAGTCAGCAGATCCACACCCCTGAACCCAAAGATCTCCATGCAGGCTTTACCTTCAAAGTGCCTGCAGTACCATCCCGCCCCATCCCCACCCTCTGCTCTCCTTACCTCCACATCTACCATCTTAGCTGCCACACCTCACGACCTGTACTGACCTTTTCACACTCTGCTTGTCCTCTCTTTCTGTTTGCATTCTGTTCCCTTAACTGAAAAAAATCACAGCAGTTTCCCACTGTCCTGCAAAGGCAAGAATTCAGACACAGCCCAAGAGTCTGCTGGGTTCCTTCCCACCCCTGGGGCCCAAGTCAGCTCCGCTAGGCTTCAACTGCTCTAGCCTGCTTGGGTGTGTTTGTTTGTGAGTGTTCATTTATTTTTCTTTTGCTTTGAGACCAGGTCTTTCTAAGAGGCTCAGGCTAGCCTGGAACTCACTGGGTAGCACAAGCTACCCTCAGACTCACAGCAATCCTCCTGCCAGTGTCTCCCCAATGCTGGGATTGTGGGCATGAGCCACTGTGCTAGTTTGCCCTTCCTTCTCTCTTTACACACTATTTTCTCCATGTTTGGGACTCTTCTCCCGCTATTCTGCCTCTTGGTCTTTGCTTGAATCTGATTTTCCAAAAGGAGCTAGAACCTTCCTGTCACCCTTGGGGGCACTGCAGCCCAACCCATCACACTCTGCTGGCAGAAGGCTCATCTCCTGTCCAAGAAACACTGATTTGGGTCTTTCCTAGGCTAATGCCCATGAGACAGTACGGTCATTCCAAGTGCATGTTATTTTCTCTACTAGTAGGAGACAGAGAGAGAGAGAGAGAGAGAGAGAGAGAGAATAGTGTTTGTACAGGCACAAGAGACACCAGGAAAAAGAAATAATATACCAAACACCTAAGGGAAAGCAATTATGTTAAGGAACCACAGAAATTCACCACAAACTTTCCAGCAATTTCAGCCAGAAAGAGGGCCCTCATACACTGAAGTAAATTCTGTAATTTAAAAATAACAGAAAAGAATGCAAGCTTGTTTGCTGTGCGAGGGTCCCCACCCACCCACCCCATAGACGTCTGGACTCCCTCTAGCATAGAGTTTATAGTATAGCTCAGAGAGAATGCAGTTGTTGCATCTCATTTGTTTAGGCTGGCTGGCTCACCATGTTCACCAAGTCTAGCTAGTCAGCCAGCAGTGGAAGCAATCATTACATTTACCGATCACTAAGCAACTCAAAGAAAAACAACTCCAAACCTCTAACTTATGCTCTAGGGTAAAGGACTGCAGTTGGAAAGAGCTGGGAGGGTTATGAATAAAAATACATCTGAAGAGGTCTCCAGAAAGCCTGGTGAACTGTTAGTACCCAACAACCTACTGTTTCTCAGGAACAGAGAGTGTGCGTTCTGCTTCCCTGTGCAGTAAGAACAACCAACTCATGTCACCAAGCCATGTCTGGGCTAGACATCCTGGACACAGGAGTTAGCACTCCCTTGAATTGGATGTGTGCCTTTATACTTACTCTTTAACCTTTCTGGTCCTACATTCCATCACATATAAAATGAGGATAATAATGGCGCCCATCTTCACAGGACTCCTGAGATTGAATAAATGAATATATGAAGCACTTAGGTCAATGCCCTTTGTTTTATGAGGCTGTGTGAATATTTGTTGCTAGCTGTAGAGGAGAGACTGAGCCAGCACATAAAATATATGTCCACTGTACAGTTTGGGGGATTTCCTTCCCAAGGGAAAGGGAGCCAAGAATTGAGGTAGGAAGTTAAATAATATTTATCCTTTTTACTGGAATTTTCCATTAGACCACATATGATACCTATATCCCAATGTTGAAAGTTTACACTCAGTAGCTTAAACTACTGTTTCCATATTGTGTGTGTGTGTGTACACATGCATTCGCACTCAAGGTGTGGTGTGGTGCCTGTGTGTGCAATGTGTGCATATGTGTTAGCCAGTTTCCCTTTTCTATTATCTAAGTGGCCCTGGCCAGGTTGTGAGCCTAGAGGAAGCCACTGTTCTTAACAAGGAGGGCATGGTGACTCAAGGATGATGAGGTCAGAGACCCCACACACTGACACAGAGCCTTTCCTGGGAGTGTGTGGCTTCTGGAAAGCCCCAAGTGGACAGAAGCAATTTGAGCAACTGTCTGAGCAAGGCATCAGGCCATACCGTAAGGATAAAGGTCGAACGGAAGGTAGCAGCAGAGCAGTTGCCTCCGCGGAATTAGGTAGGTGTGAGGTAGATCTCCGGGGGGGGGGGGGGGGGGGTGCTCTGAAATCTTGTCTGGAGACTAAAAATGCCATATCCCATCGTCTCAGGATGTGGGTATGCATCAATTCTGTGGATGAGCCAGGGTCAGACAAGAGGAAATCAGAGGAGAGGGTGGCCTCTCTCTCACACTGTTGGATGACTAATAGCTAATAAAGAATCCTGTTTATAGTGTTCTGCACAGGAGGCTGCGAGCATTTTCAAAAAGAATAGGGAGCTTTCATCCAAGCCTAAGCCTCTGTTTTTAAACACCTCGGGAGGTCTTGGGAGGAAAGCACCTGCCCAGCTACACTGTCTGTCTACTCCTGTGAACAAAGGAGCCCTGGGAAGAATAACATTCACACAAAGTAGATACTTTGTGTTCAACCAACGGCCATTTTATTATTAAGTCTTTAAGTTGGCATTCAAGCCAACCGGCTTTGGTGTGTCATTTTCATAAAATACAAGTCATTATACTTTGTTCTTTTTGTCCCCTCTCCTCCATTTCCCTCTTCGCTTCCACAGCCCCTCCCTCTTTCCCTCCAAATAGGCCTCCCCTTTGCTTTTCTATCACAAGCACTCCTTAGCCTCTTCACACTTAAGATGTCTCCTTCCACTCTCATAAGTCCCCCCTCCTTTCTTGTCCTGAACATACATACAACAACAACAATAATAATAATAACAATTTAAAAGTAATAACAATCTTAAAAGTCTAGATTAAAGTGTGTGCGTGTGTGTGTGTGTGTGTGTGTGTGTGTATGTGCTCAGGGGAGGGTGCCAACGTGCACCTGTGGAGGTCAGAGGGCAACTCAGAGAAGCTCATTCCCTCCTCCCACCCCCTGGGGATCAGAACTCAGGTTAATGAGGCTTGGTGGCTTTATCTGCTGAGCCATCTCACTGACACCTAAATCTAAATTTTTAGAGGATGATCAGGAAACTCTTCAAAACCAAAGCAAATGGCCCTTGTGTCTATCCCCTGTCAATAGAAGGAAGAAAAAAAAAGGCTTTTTTTTTTCTTTTCATTTACCTATTTCGTTTTTGTCTTTTTTATTTTTTATTGGATGTTTTCTTTATTTGCATTTCAAATGTTATCCCCTTTCCCGCCCCCCCAAAGCCCCCTCTCCCCTCCCCCTGCTTCTATGAGGGTCTTCCCCCACCCACCCACTCCCACCTCCCCTTCCTGGCACTCCCCTACACTGGGGCACCAAGCTTTCACAGGAAAGGAAGACCAAAGTGTGGATGCTTAGGTCTTTCTTAGAAGGGGCAACAAAATAGTCAAGGGAGGAAATGAAAAGAAGCCTTCTTAAGGAGACTAACCCCTGCGGGTTGAGATGTTTCCCAGTCCTTGGAGGCCCCCCTGTGGTGGGAGCCACAGAGAGATCTACAGGGAAGATGGAGCAAGGAAGGTGGTGCCTGTAGGAAATCAGCAAAGGACAAAGTTAACCAATTTAAAAAAAAAAATAACAACATCCAGGGGACCACAGAGGTAGGTACCAAGACCCTTCTATGCAGGACCAAGGTGACGTTGTAGGTGCATCCCACACAGGGACATCCCCTGGTGTCTCCAGAGCCTGTCACTTTGTCTAACCTTGGGAAGTTAAAACGTTAGAGACCAAGAGATCTTGGAAGCAAGGTTTGTTAAGTTGTGACCCCTACAATGGGGGAACCAATCTGGGCTTAATTTCCAAAGCCACCAACAGCCTTGACAGATGAGAGAAACCGCAGTATTCTATAGTGGCGCTCTGAGGAGATGTGAGCACATGGGCGGGTTACGTTGGACATCGTTAGCTACAGGTTAGAGGGGTGGGGCACCGGGAGCCAGTCTTAGCCTTGAAGAGGTGTAGGTGTGTCCAGGGCAGCTCTTGACACTTGGCGGTTGGTTTTATGGCAGTGGGCAATGGCTGACCTCAATTAGAGAGTTAGGGATTCAACACTAGGAAAGGAACTGAACACAGGGCTGGCTCTTGCTTTTGATTTTGTTCCCCCAGGCCCCTTGTCAACCTACTGGTTTTACCCAGACCTATTTACTAAAATAATGCCTCTCTTCTTTCCTCCAGCCTTAGCCTACGGCTAAACATAGACCATCTTGGGATTTTCATCAAATGCCTATGCAAAACCTGTGTGACCTCAGATGAGACAGGATGACAGGCCTTCCAACCAACTCTTTCAGTATGTGGAATGCCCCAGCTGACAAGCCGTGTAACACCGATGTTGAAGTCAGGGTTGAGGTCGAAGAGCTGTGGAGATGAGGTCATAGAGAGTTGGGCTTAACTCTGGAGGGCCTGACGTGACAGAAAGTTATTCCTGCAGTTCTGGAAGCTAGAAGTTCAGGATCACCCATAAGTTTATGGGCAGCACAAATTAGACTCAGTGGGAAAATTTGAGAGAGAGAGAGAGACGGAGACAGAGATGACAGAGAGACAGACAGAGACAGAGAGACAGAGAAGAAAAGTGATGAGGTTAAGAGAGAGTTGGCGGGTAGATCTGAGAGGAATTGTGGGGAGATGTTATGGAGGGAATGGAATCAGAATACATTGCAAGCATGTGTGAAATTCTTCGAGTTAATAAAAATAGTATTTTATTTTGTAATAAAGAAGTCCGGGATCAGGGCATTGGGAGGATCAGGCTGCCTCTGGTGCCCCAAAGAGCAGAATCTTCCCTTGCCTCTCCCCAATTTCAGGTAGCCCCAGGCACTTACCGCCTGTGGCAGCCTCTCACTGTAGAAGTGCCTCGTTTGCTGTCCCATGACAGTACTGCCTGCGCGTCTCTGTGCCTGCCCTACTCTCAGTATAAGCCTAATCAGACTGAAACAGAGGCCAGCTTCACCTTACACTCTGATTGCATCTACCCAGATCTGGTTTCTAGATAAGATGGAGAAAAAAAATTCACTGAAAGAGGCTGGGTAAGGTGGCTCAGCTCAATAAGTACTTGCCACCAAACCTGAAGACCTGAGTTTGATATCCAGGACCCACATGGTGGAAGAAGAGAAAGCCAACTCCTGCAGGATATCCTCTGACCTCCTCCCATTAACTGTGGCACATGTACACACAATAGATAGATAGATAGATAGATAGATAGATAGATAGATAGATAAACATATACATACATATATAAATGAATGTAAAAAAAAAATTTAAGTCACCAGAGGGCAGGGTAAGAAAGCAACAACATCATTTCTGGGGGGACCTAAGTCATAAGAACAGAGTCAGGAACTATTAGGAGTATCACACAGGGCATAATAGTTCCTATGTTTTATAGCTCTTATAGAAGGATTTGTGGAGACTGTGAATGTAAGCAGCTGAGAAATTTCTAGACTTTTAAATAATTCACCAAGGAAGACAGCGATGCCAAACTCTGACAAGTGTGTGTTGGGAGGAAAATCAGATTTGCAGAGCAGAGTAAGTTCTCTTGCAAGCATGGTAAACTCAAGACAGCCGCTAGAGATTCTACTACCAAGAAAGCGAACAGCAGGTGCATGGAAGTCATCAGCTGGGCGATGCGGGATGGGGGTAGGGAACCTAAGTATGAGTTTAAAATTTTGCAGTTGTTAAATTTTCTAACTGAGAACCCATTAGACCCACATGATTCTGTGGTCTTGAGGTCAAATTTTTAAAAAGAAATAGACCAAAGTTCAGAGTAAACATCAAAAGGTAGGTTTAACACTGTCAATTAGTCTCTAACTAAGGACACCCTACTTCCACTAGACAGATTTTCCTTGTGTTGCTTCCAGAGCATCTAACAAGGTTTCTCCCTTTTCCTTTTGCCCTTCTGACCCATGGGTCAGTGTACTGACAGCTACAGTGTACTTATTTATAATAATAAATAAATGTTTGGGCTAGAGAGAGCAGGGACTGAGTGAACAGGGCTGTCTGGAGCAAGCGGGGTTGACCGGAGCGGCTCACCACCATACAGCTACAGTGTACTCATATACATAAAATAAATAGATAAATCTTAAAAAAAAAAAAAAAAAAAAAAAAGGAACCAGGCCTAATGACCTGAGTTCAATCCCCAGGAATAAAAATGGTCGGCATCTTGCCAGCTCTCTTTAAGTGCTTTTATTCAAAGGCAATCAAAAGTTAAGTTTGAAAGAGAAGAGTTGATGAAATATAAAATTTCACCTCTCCTGTGAGGGTGCCAGAGGTGATATCTTCGTTACTTTTCTATGAGAAAAGAGACCATGAGGAAGGCAACTTGCAAACTAAATTTAGTATTTGATTGGGGGCTTGCTTCCTTACAGTTTCAGAGTCTTTTATTTTCAAAGATTTATTAATTATTATATGTGAATACACTGTAGCTGTCTTCAGATACTCCAGAAGAGGGAGTCAGATCTCGTGACGAATGGTTGTGAGTCACCATGTGGTTGCTGGGATTTGAACTCAGGACCTTCAGAAGAGCAGTCAGTGCACTTAACCGCTGTGCCATCTCTCCAGCCCACATTTTCAGAGTCTTGATACGTGAACATCATGGCAAGGAGCAACAGGCATGCTGTTGGAACCTAGCTGAGGGCTTATGTCTGAACCACAAGATGGAGACTGGACCTGGCATGGGCTTTGAATCCTCAAATTCTACCTCCACAAGGCCACACTGCCTAATCCCAAGTGGTTCCACCAACTGGGGACCAAGCATTCAAACAGTGAGCCTACAGAGGCCATTCTAGTTCAAACTGCCATGTGTGGGTAAGGGATTTCACAAGCTAGAAGAACCACTGTAAGGCATTGAGGGAAGAGCATAAGACAGTACCTACTGGCTTCTCAGAAGGATTTTATGACCTGGGAAGCTTGTGCCCCTTTGGTGTGAATATCCATCCCTGTAAATCAACATCTTCAGGTGATGCCTTCTGGGAAGCAGGAAGCTGACCCCATCTGTGAAGTGTTGTGTTTGATGTGGAGGTCCAGTGTCATAAGGCTGTTTGACCAGGACAGAGGTAAACATTTGAGAGAGGACAGCATGCATGGAACCAGGATGGCAGCAAAGAGCCTGACAGAGCCCTGCACCGGTGCACTCTGGGACGCAGGGGACGGGACACTTCAGAACTTGGGACAGTATAGAAAGGAAGATACTACGCTCGGCCCCATAAACCAGGTCAGGAATGTTTAACGTGTAATTTCTCTCTGCCATGATCTCTTCTCCATCAGACGATCAGACCAGGTGCTCTCTAAGGCACAATGTCCTGCTCATCCTAGAAACAATATCTGACTCAGGAGCATCCAGCTGTGGACTAAAATTCCTAGACAAGGATTTCTGTCCACACCTGTGGTAAAGTCCTACAAGCTGATTGGTTGGTTGGATGGTTGGTTGGTTGGTTGGTTGGATGGTTGGTTGGATGGTTGGTTGGTTGGTTGGTTGGTTGGATGGTTGGTTGGATGGTTGGTTGGTTGGATGGGTGGTTGGATGGTTGGTTGGTTGGATGGGTGGTTGGTTGGTTGGTTAGTTGGTTAGTTGGTTAGGTGATCGATCGATTGGAACTTCCAAGATTGTGGAGAACTGGAGTGTTGCACATCAAGAACCAAATTATCCCAGATTGCCTTCATCCCCTATAGTGCATAGTTTTTTGTCATCTTGACACAAACTAGAGACACCTAAGAAGGAACCTCAATGGAACAATTGTCTCTACCATGTTGACCAACGGAAATTCTACGGGGCATTTTCTTGATTAACGATTGATGTTGGAAGGCCCAGCTCACTGTGGGTAGTATCACTCCGGGGCAGGCAGACCTGGCTTACATAAGAAGACAGGTTGAACCATCCATGGAGAACAAGCCACTATGCAGAGTTCCTTTATGGTCTCTGTTTCAGTTCCTGCCTCCAGGTTCCTACTTTGAGTTCCTGCCCTGACTTCCCTCCAGGATAGACTGTGACATGGAAGAATCAGTCAAACAAATACTTTCCTTCCCCGTAGTTGCTTTTGGTCAGAATGTTCTATCACAACTTATACACCCCCTTAATAGCACCTATCATCCAAGTCTATGTGATCTAAGATCCAACCTGGTGCGGTATTAGGTAAATCTCTCTGAAATGTACTAACAGAATCCTGGTTTCCACCCAGCCAGAGACTAAGAATGTCACCAGATGATGTCTTGGGCCAATAGCAGAGAAGCATCCATACTTCACTGTAACCTACGTACCTGAAGTTTCTACCAATGGATTTGAAAATTTGGTTTACGTCTTTCTCTTTTGGTTTGTAACTGGAAAAACTTAATAAATTTGTTACCACATTGGAACAAGGTCTTTAGGGTGGATTGAATCAGTGTTACTGGGCCATAGTTAGTTATATATCCCCTAAAAGAGCCATGTTTTAGCCTTGACAATCTGGACCCCCAGGATCTCTCAAACACTAGACCATAAAACAGGCAGCATACACCAGCTGATATGAGGCCCCCAACACACATACAGTAGAGGACTGCCAGGTCTGTGTTCATTCAGAGATGATATACCTAACCCTCAATAGACTGGAGGCCCCAGGGAGTTATGAGGTCAGGCGGGGTGGGCACATCCATGTGGAGAGACGGGGGAGGGGAGGAAGTATGGGATGTGGAACACTCAGAGGATGTACAGGAGATAGCAGGGTGGGGAATAAACTATGGAGTGCATAAAAATAATTTAAAAAAATTTTCGCCAGGCAGCGGAGGCACATGCCTTTAATTCCAGCACTTGGGAGGCAGAGACAAGCAGATTTCTGAGTTCAAGACCAGCCAGCCAGGGCTACACAGAGAAGCCCTCTCTAAAAAAAAAAAAAAAAAAAAAAAAAAACTACATATATATATATATATATATGTAGTTTTTAGACATATACATATCTATATATGTATATATATATATCCTTATATATATATCCTATATATATATCCTATATATATATAGGATATATATATATATCCTAAAAAAAGGCACTAGAAAAAGTTCCTTCACGGTATCTCCCTCCTTTCTTCCCCCTTCCCCCTTCCTCATTTCCTGCCTGTATTTTCCCCTCTATGAGTCCACCCAGAGACTATCCTAAGCCTCTAGAGTCTTCCTGGGCAATAAGTAGCTACGGATAATCCAGGGCTTGGGATGCCAACTTGAGACCTCCGCCATTCACCTCTGCCTGTGCTACCCTAGTCACGGGCCAACTGGGAACTCAATCCCTTCAGCTCCCGTGGACAAGTTATAGAATTTCTCCACTGGGGCTGCCAAAATTCTTCCAGCCCCTTCCCACAGAAACACGGGCTGCACTACAAAAGAGAAAGACTAAACGGGAGCTCGGAAGACAGCCAGCCTCACCCTGCTACAGGAAGCCACCTGGACTGACATTGATTTAAGGCCTCAAAATGCAGAGCAGGAAAGGGCTGGTTTCCTCTCTGTTTTTTAAAGCATGAGAGACGCTACTGTGAGCTGAGACCCAGAGCCGGGAATGCCCTGAATGCTGCACACCGCGGTTTGCTTTGTATTGTGCCGTTGGCCAGCACAACAGCAGAACATCTGTTTCTAGCTAGGAAACCGCTCTAGGAAACAGTCGGGCAAAGGCTCCACTCTTGTTTCTCCACTTCGTTCTTCAGCAAGATTGGTGCCCTGCAGGACCCCAGGAAAGTCGGGAGGGAGGGAGGGAGGGAGGGAGGGAGGGAGGGAGGGAGAGAGGGAGGGAGGGAGGGAGGGAGGGAGGGAGGGAGAGAGAGAGGGAGGGAGAGAGAGAGGGAGGGAGGGAGGGAGGGAGGGAGGGAGGGAGGGAGGGAGGGAGAAGCAATGTGGCCTGTGATGCTTCAGCTCATGCCTAGCTGATCAGCACGGATGACATTTCCAAGGGAAGACCGGCTGAAGACTCAGCCTGTGCCTTGCTGAAGTAACCCACCCCCACCCCCCCCACACACACACAGAAGCCTCAGTGCAGGGATATCCTTACTGTCTGAGTCTCCTGCCACCGTGGATGACTAAAGCCCATGAACCTGGCTGCTGACCTTGGGGACATCTCAACGGAAGATATAAGGATCATTGAAAAATGGTCCTACTTGAAGACTTCAGACCATAGCACTAATTCATAAGTCTACACTGCAGTAAAGTATGCCAGGAGATTAAAAGGGTAGAGTTGGGCTTTGCCATTTTAGCATTATGGGACTTTTTCCCCGTGCTGTTGGATTTTTATATGATAGTGGTATCTTTTGAAATGTGTGATTGTTCCTTTGTGCAAATAACCACACTGAGTTTCAGCTCTGACCTCACGCATCCTGAGTAAGTTATAGAGTCAATTCTCTCCTCTTCTTCCTCTGCCCACAAACATCCCTCCAACTCTATATCCTTTAACCCTTTGTCCTGGCTAAATTTTATTGTCAACCGGACACAAGCTAAAGTCACCTGGGAAGAGAGAACCTCAGCTAAAGAATTTCTTCAATCAAATTGGCTGGTGCCCATGTCCGTGAGAGATTGATTGACGGTTGCTGTGGGAGGGCCCAGCCCACTGTGGGCAGCGCCATCCCTAGACAAGTTGCCTGGTCTGTAAGAGAAAGTTATCTGAGGTGTGAACCATGGAGTAAGTCAATAAGCAGCACCCTCCATAATCCCTGCTTGAGTTCCTTCCTTGACTTCCCTCCACGAATGACTGTGATCTGGATCAATTAATGATCTAGAGGAGTAAGATGAAATAAATTCTTTCCTCCCCCAAGTCACTTTTAGTGTTGATGTTTATCAAAGTGACAAAAAAAAGACACCCTCTTCTTGGGGAACAAAATACTCATGGGAGGAAATACAGAGATAAAGTGTGGAGCAGAGTCTGAAGGAAAGGCCATCCAGAGACTGTCCCACCTGGGGATCCATCCCACGTACAGTCGCCAAACCTGGTCACTATTGTGGATGCTGGGAAGTGCTTGCTGACCGGAGCCTGATATGACTGTCTCCTGAGAGGCTCTGCCAGAGCCTGACAAGTACAGAGGTGGATGCTCACAGCCAACCATTGGACTGAGCTCAGAGTCCCCGATGGGGGAGCTGGAGAAGGGACTGAAGGAGCTGATGGGGTTTGCAGCCCCATGGGGGGAGCAACAGTGTCAACTGGCCAGATACCCCAGAGCTCCCAGGGACTGGATCACCAACCAAAGAATACTCACGGAGGGACCCATGGCTCCAGCCACATATGTGGTAGAGGATGGCCTTGTTGGACATCAGTGGGAGGAGCGGCCCTTGGACCTGAGGGGGTTCAATGCCCCAGTGTAGGGGAATGCCAGGGCAGGAAGGTGGAAGTAGGTGGGTGGCTGGGGGAGCACCTCATAGAAGCAGAGAGAGGGGGAGAGGATAGGGGGGTTCCAGAGGGGAGACCTGGAAGGGGATAACATTTGAAATCTAAATAAAGAAAATATCCAATAAAAGAAAAAAAAAAGACATCCTCTTTTTGCCTCTCAAGGTCTTCAGTCACATAAGTGAGGACAGCAAACCCAGGAGAAGCCATCATTCCTGACCAAAAGATGCATAACATTTGAATCACAATTGAGAAATTGAGATTCACATGTCGCCTCTTGTCAGTCATGTGATCCTACGTAATAGTCCCATGGGAGGAGCCCTCGGTCTTGTGACCTGAGAAGCAGAGAGAGAGAGAGAGAGAGAGAGAGAGAGAGAGAGATCCTCTTGGCTACAGGAGCCCAGGGACAGCAGGCTCCCGGCTCCCCACCCCCAGAAGTCTATTCTGCTTTAAAATGTAATCTCTCTGATGTTATTAGTATCTTGTTCCAGAGCCTTCTTCAGAGACAGCCTTCTTTACTGTTTATTGTTTTGTGTGCATGAATGTGTGAACATATGATGTAAGTACACATGTGTCATATGTGTGTCCATCCACACACACAGGCAAGAGGAAGATGTTGGCTGCCCTACCATATCACTCTCCGTCACAGTCCCTTGAGACAGAGTCTCTTACTGAACCTTGACATGGCTTGATCATGTGTGTGTGTGTGTGTGTTGTACATATATGTGTGTGCATGTGCATGTGCTATGTTGATGAAGTGCCTTCTGAATATCACGTCTGCCATATTGACATTCATTACCACATAGCCTGTCCCAGGATTCAGTTTCTGCCAGGCTTTTCAGAGTGTTCCATACTCTGAAACCTCATATTTGACAAAGGGCTTGTAAGTTGTCAAGAATTCTGCTGTTCCTGGTCGCCAAGTTACCTCTGCTTTCCTGTGACTGTCTAGTCACCTTGGGGGCCTTCTGTCACCTTCAGAATCCTTAAGGAACATGTTTCTGGTGAGTAGCAATTAAACTTGAGCCTCAGACACCCACTGTGACTCTCTCCTGACTGCTAAGTACAATATCCCCAACCTTCCGTGGGGGCTGAGACACCACAAAAAAACAGCTCTCACCCCAAAGGGAACAAAAGTTTATTCTCAAGCTATGGTCATGTGCATGACCATGGTCCAGGACAGAGATTCGAGTCACCCTGATACTGTAAGACTCCAAAAACCGAGGGCACCCCAGCACCCCACGCCTTGGAAGGCGATACCCAAATCACTCTCGAGAAATGGTCTCGATGCAATAACATGAGGATTTCCTTATTCCAGAATTCTGGATTCCACAGCCATACACCATGCAGGGGTAGAGGACTGTGATAGTTTTTATAAGTTTTTATAAGTTTACAACAAAGTCCTCGAATCACAAACCAATCATTCCTTAGCATCGAGAGCCCACGAAGTGCGAGCCAATTGATTTGCACCACTCCATAGTTTTTACGCCAATCAGTTTAAATTATCGGAGCCTGAGCTCAGTGGACCAATTAGTTTCCTATTTTCTTGGAGTCTATAGCTGCGTGAACTCCTGGATAGGGGTAATGGCTTAAGCAGTTTACAGAAGCAAGATAAGCTTAGCTCGTTTCCAGTTACCTTGTGGGGCCAGGATCACCTATTCAAGAACTTTTTGTCTAACTCTGAACAAAGGGCGGGCTCTGGAATGTGACCTTTTACCTAGTTTCTAGCAAAGAGCACAAAGAGCGGGCTCTTGAATATGAACTGTTTGGGGCTCCTTAGAAGGCTGGAGTTAGGCTGTATTTTCTATTCTTTCAATACCATGTTCCGGTGTGCTAACAGTTTTTTGAGGTTCTATAAGTACAAGATAAAAGGAAGTCCCAAATCAATGTTCCAGTGCACAGATGGACACATGAGGTAGGTGGGTTAGAGTAAAGTGGGGAAATCCTAGTAGAGGGCCCAGATGCTACCTGGTGACGTTGTTGGCTTTTAGTTGGTGAAAGTTAATGGTCTATAAATACATTATAGAATGATTCAGTTAGTAGTCACAAAGCAGTTGGGTCACACACAGAGGTGGGAGAATGATATGGCCATTAAGGGGTTAAGATAGCCTGGGGTCAGTTGGTTCCAGATGAACAATATTGCAATTCTCCACAATCATGGACATGTTGATCAATCAGCCTAATAGAAGCTTTAATACGGATGTGGATTTTTTTTTTCCTGGGGTCTCAGATTCACAGTGACAGCCAGTCTCAGTATGACTGTGACCTGTGAGGCCAAACTCTAAAGTACAACCCGGGCTTCCTTTATATCTGAACCCTTGAAGCATGGAACTTTGGCTCACTGAGTAATGGATTGTTGTCTCAGTGCCCTGTGTGTTCCATACTGAAATGGAATCTTAGGAAAAAGTCTCAGCCCAGAGACTCACCACAGCCTTCATGGAGTTTTCCAAGAAGAATCATTTGGAGATTAAAGACACTGTCCTCCTCTGAGGGTTGCTGGAGAGCCTCCATCCCTATTCCGTTTCTTCACATCCTTCCAAAAATGAGAAACACAGATTCTCTTAACCCACGGAAGCAGTTCCACCCATGCCCTGCCCTCTGCACACAGGTGGCGGGTATGCACAGAAAACTATCACCCCCCAGAGACCTCATCTCAACAGACCTGGGTGAAGACAAAAGGGATACGCATTGACTTTAATATGTTCAAAGATGGTAGCTGTGGCGTGGGATACTTGGTTTGTGACAGAGATGGCTTCAGAACATATCCTGAATGAGAAACTGGGCCCTGGATAGAGATTAATTTGCACATCAGGTGACTCAGTTATGTCTGGTGCCAAAGCTTGGGCTGGGTCGACCTTTATCTATTACAGTTTTAACCTCCAGTATGTTTAAATATAAAAAACAAAACAAACCATCTTAAGTATTTCTCTGTGGACAGACACTGTCCTGGATAGTTTTATGTCAACTTGACACACAAATTAGAGTCATCTGAAAAGAGAGAGCCTCAATTAAGAAAATGCATCCCTAAGATCAGGCTGCAGAGCATTTCTTGCTCTTTCTTTTTATTGATTCTTGGCCAGTTTTACATCATGCGCCCCAATCCCACTCGTCTCCCCATCCCCTCGTGTCTGCCCTTTGCCCTTGCACCCTCCCTCCCACGAAAGAAAATTAAAAAAAACCCAAAGAAATATGAAAGGATAGAAAATAATACAGCCTAACTCTAATGACCCCAAGAAATCAGGAGTTTAAAATGCTATCTCGCTTTGTTAGAAACTAGGTAAAAGGTCACATTCCAGAGCCCGCCCTTTGTTTAGACCTAGCAGAAAGGCCTTGAATAGGTGTGATCCTAGCCCCATAGGGTAACAGGAAATGGGCTAAGCTTGTTTCTGTAAACTTACGCCATTACCCCTAAGCAGGAGTTCACACAGCTGTAGACATTATAGGAAACTAATTGGTCCACTGAGCGCAGGCTCCGATAATTTAAACTGATTGGCCTAAAAACTATGGAGTGGTACAAATCAATTGGTTTGCATTTCGCGGGCTCTCCATGCTAAGAAATGATTGGTTTGTGATTCGAGGTCTCTGTCGTAAACTTATAAAAGCTGTCTCAATTCGGCACTCAGAGTCCATAGTCCTCTAACCCTGCGTGGTACATGGCTATGGAACCCAGAATTCTGGAAATAAAGAAATCCTCATGCTATTGCATCGAGACCGTTTCTCGTGAGTGATTTGGGTGTCGCCTTCCGGGGTGCGGGGTGCTGGGGCACCCTCGGTTTTTGGGGTCTTACAAAATACACAAAACAAAAGGCACAGACATCATCTCGTTGTGGAAAGTGCACAGTGTGCCCCACAGTACGCCCCTCCATCCACACATCTTCACTCGTAAATGTTCATTGCAATGAGTCTTTAGTCTGGTTCAAGGCCCCTGCCATACCATCCTCACTGGGACTCTTCACAGTTACTCTGTTGTTTCCCTGTGTCATGGAGACACTGCAACTTTGGTCTAGCCCTTTCACATGCTCCCACAGTTCGAAGATGATATCAATTCTGAGGTGGCCCAACTCAAAGCCCTGGATCTAGGCCTGAGTGGTAGCTGAACTGAGCAGCCTGCCAGCAATCCTGAATCTACACAACCAGGGCAAGCTCTCCAGCTTTGCTCTGGCTAAGCCCCCCAGTGCTGCCATCAGCAAGGAGCAGGGTCCTCTCTCCTGCTCTCATGCCCTAGGGACCAGTTCACTGGCACCCACCCCTCCAGAGCCAGCTCCGCTGTGCTGCCCGTTTGAGGTTTGGAGCCCACTCTCCCAAGCGCGGCAGCCAGTGAGGGGCTGGGCCAGCTCTCCAGCTTTCACAGCCTCGGGGCTGGCTCACCTGTGCCTTTGACATCAGGGCCAGGTCCACTGTGCTGCCCCACGAGAGGCAGGGCCGGCTCTCCTGGGTGCTACAGATAGTGAGGAGCACTGCTAACTCTCCTTCCCATGACTTCAGGGCCAGCTCTCCTAACTACCACAAGTGGAGAGGCAGATGGGGAAGGTATCGCCCCCACTCGCACTACATCTCACAGTAAGGGAGTGGCAGGGCAGAAACATGAGGTGTATTTTTTAGTTTCTAAGATATGGAGATTTTTGTAGAGCTCTTCTGTTATTGATGTTAAATTCAATTCCACTGGGTGAGAAAACCTGTGTAAGTAGAGTTCTCTTTGATATATTGAGGAGGAGGCTTCTTTTATAGGCTTGGGCCTGGGCTGTCTTTTTTTAAAGATTTATTTATTTTTTGTTTGTTTGTTTATTTATTATATGAAGACAGACTGTAACTGTTTCAGACACCTTTTCTTCTCACTCTGGGCCTGCTCGCTCTCTCTGTCTGTCTTCAGACACCCCAGAAGAGGGCATCGGATCTCATCACGGATGGTTGTGAGCCATCATGTGGTTGCTGGGATTTGAACTGACAATCTTCGGAAGAGCAGTCCGCACTCTTAGCTGCTGAGCCATCTCTCCAGCCCAGGTATAGGCTGTCTTAATAAATGTTCTATGTGACAAGACTGTGTACAATCCTGTTGCTGGGCGGAGCACTCTGTAGATGTCAAAAACCAAGTTGAATTTTAGTGTCTCTCAGTTCTTCTCTGCATTGTTGCTTTTCCCTCAGCTATGGTCTGATCGTTTCTGAGAACGGTAAATTAAGGTCTCTGACAGGACCGTGGTGAGTCTGCTCCCCCTTCCAACTCTGTCAGTTTTTATGTCATGTGTTCCAAAGCTCCCTAGTCCACATGCTTTAATAGTCATGATTACAATCTCTTGATAAATTGGTCCCTTTATGAATATGAGATTTTGTATTTCAGTTCACTCACTTCATTCTGAAAGGTACTTTGATATCTATGCAGCCATTTTAATGAATATGATAAAAATTTTACTCCCGCTGGGCAGTGGTGGCATACGCCTGTAATCCCAGCACTCTGGGAGGTAGAGGCAGGCAGATTTCTGAGTTCGAGGCCAGCCTGGTCTACAGAGTGAGTTCCAGGACAGCCAGGGCTATACAGAGAAACCCTGTCTGGGGAAAAAACCAAATCCAAAAAACAACAAAAAATAATAATAAAAAAAAATTTTACTCCCATTTGGTCGAACTTGGAAGTCTTCTGATCTTCCCTCCCTCACTCTTTCTTCCTTAACCTTTATCTAAAAGACAAAGTGGCCTTGACCTCCTGTGGCTCAGCTACATGAGACCCAATGGCTGCACGCACCACAGACTTCTCAAGTTATGGCACTTGACGCTGGCGCATGTCAACCAGAAGAAGTGGAGATGGTATCCCTGCCTTCAGCTCCACTGGACCCCAAATTATCTTCTTCAAGGGCAGTGGGGCACTGCAGCTATCTAAATGTTTACTCCACTGTCCCACCCATGACTTTGCCCCACCCCATCTAGCCAGGTTGGACCTTTCAACATATTTTTGGGCCCTGCAATATTTACATCCTTAACTTACAAATTTTAAATTTGACCGTGGAGAACATGAATTTGCAGCATACACTGGAAAATCAGAACCTCTGGTAACACTGAATCAACTTATCTCATGGCATACAACATGTACTGTTGTGTGGCTGGGATCCACCTGTCAACTACCTTCACTTACCTCACCTGTTCCTTTCCATAGCCCTGAATTACAGACCATGAAGTCAACACTCACACTTCACTAGTCGTGGGGCAATGAGAAGTCCCACACTAAGCTGTCTGCTTTAGGCTCCTCCCCTGCCTCAACTCCAAGAACCATGAGGCAGCCTACCGCTCGCTTGTTCCTCGTAATGGTTTAATTTTTAAAATATTTGTTTAGGACACTTGTACACTGATAAATTAAGAGATTTGAGTCATAGACTTTTTAAATCAGAATGGTATGGAACGAACCTCTCAGGGTAAATTTGAACCTTAGGAAGAATTCCATCTTGACACGTGTTTCCCGTTAGTTTGGAATGAATTGGAAGCTATGGAGACCAGGTTTGGCACTGTGAGTACTTGGCCTGGTGACCTTCTCCACAGCTTGACATCAACGACACAAGCCAACCTCCTGAGCAGTGTTCTGGGATCAGCTTCCAAGTGTCATGTGGCCCAACCCAGACTCTTTAAAAAGAGAGGAAAGTATGCATTATGAGTCCCTCCTGCTCAGGCCCCAGGGAATGCATCACGATATGAGTTGCAGATGCTTCGTTTGTTTGAGAGATCTCATCCTCAAGGTGCCAGCTGCCTTTCTACCATCTTCTGGCTTTCGTTCTTCCTTGGAAACAAAAAAAGGCAGATTTGGACAAACTCTCCTTGTTCTGTACACGTTGCCTGTGAGAGATGGTTTACTTTGATCACCTGCCTAGAGGAATAGCTGCATCTCCTGTTGTTTGCTATTCAGACATAGTGTGTATTTCAACTGAGTCTCAGGAGAAACGCAGGAAGGAAGTTGAATTGCTGTGTCCCAGAGAGATCCCAAAGTCAACGTTTTAAATGAATAGATTCCCAACCATATCTCAAGGGACCTGGCTATGACACACAAATATTCAGGGACTGTGTCAAGAAGGACTCGAAAGCCCCCTCCATCCAGGCCCCAATGGCTTCTTTCATCCAGTTTGACCTGTGCTTATATAGAAATGCTAAAAGGTAAACAAACTAGCACAGTGGTAGGGCATTTGCCTAACAGACACAAAGCCCTGGCTTCCATCCACGGTGTCTCAGAGAATAAAAGGAAGTGGGAAACCATGGGGGATGGGCAAGAAGGAGGTGTGGAGGGGGGGGAAGGCTGTGGGGAGGTAAAAAGAAAAGATTGGGAGATTGGGTTCTCTAGAGTAATAGAACTTGTAGAGTGTGTGTGTGTGTGTGTGTGTGTAAATGTATATGTGTATGATGTATATGGAATTTATTAGAATGACTTACAGGCTGTGCTCCAGCTAATCCAACAATGGCTTTCTACCAATGGAAGGCCCAAGACTAATCATTGTTTAGTCCACAAGGCTGGATGTCTCAGCTGCTTTCGGTATATTCTGGAGTCATGAAGATAGATGTAAGCTCTGATGCCAATGAAAGAAGTAAAGACAAGCAGGCAAAGAGAGAGCAAGCACGTCTTTCACCTCTTCACACAGACTTCCAGCGGAAAGTATGGCCCAGATTAGAGGCAGGTCTTCCCACCCTGAAAGATCTGGGTTAAAAGTGAATCTCCCCACCTTAAAGATCTGGATTAGAAATAGAACTTCCTACTTCAAATTAAGCAAAAATCCCTCACAGGTGTGCCCCTCCATTGGGGCGTGGGAGTGGTTTAGTTAATCCTAGACATATGTAGTCAGGTTGACAACCAAGAACAGCCATCACGGAGTCCTCGAAAAGGTAGCACCCCACAGACAATGTCAAATTCCAGTGCCAGCTAAAGATGGCAGAATGTTTGTGGAGTCCAGAACGCGTGCACCATAGATGTAGTGACTGAACTGATTTTAAAATAAATAAGACCTTTACCGGGCAGTCCCTGCTAAATCAGAACAGCGCTGGAGCTGTCTTTAAGTGGAAAGTCTTTTCTTGTGGGTTTGCATTTTTACTC
Source organism: Apodemus sylvaticus (assembly GCF_947179515.1). Classification (NCBI taxonomy): domain Eukaryota; kingdom Metazoa; phylum Chordata; class Mammalia; order Rodentia; family Muridae; genus Apodemus; species Apodemus sylvaticus. The sequence goes on from NC_067494.1 coordinate 41,190,362, forward strand.
CTGGGAACGTTGCGCGTGGCTCTGTGACCTTGCCTACGGCCATAGTTCACAGCACACAGCTTCTCTTCAATGATGTCCTCACAGCCACCGCCATATTGCTTTGTCTGTGCTAAACACGCTTTTCCTATCCAAACAACTCTTTTTTTTTTCTTCCTGCCGCTCTTTGTTTCGTTTTCTTGACCTAATTCTTAGTATAAACCTGGCTTAAAGCAGTTCGAAATAGCCTGGTAGGCTGTCTTGAAATTCTCCCAGACAATTAGTAGCCTGTTACTTTTTAATTCAGAATGACTCCATTTTCAGGGCATGGTCGAAACGCAGGCAGGTTGTTAGTGATGGAGCTGAAATGACGTTAGCTCCCGGAAGTTCTGGTCCCGTGTGATACCTCAAGAGCAGTCTCTCCTGGCTACACACCTATCCTGTGGCTAAACACCACATCCAAAAGCCACGTGGGGAGGAAAGGGCTTATCTCGGCTTACAGGTTACAGTCCATTAAGAGCAGAAGCCTAGAGATAGGAACTGAAGCAGAGAGCATGGATGAATGCTATTGGCTAGCTTGCTTCAGACTCACATACAGCAGGCCCACCTTCTTAGGGATGGGAACGCCCACAGTGAACTGGACACTCCTGTGGCATCAAACAAGAAAACGTCCCACTGGCTTCCTGTCCCGGCCGCCATCGGAGAGCAGCAGCCATGGCCCTGCTCTACCCCATGGCCGTGGGTCTCAACAAGGGCCACAAGGTGTTGAAGAACATCAGCGAGCCGAGACACAGCCGGCGCCTCACCAAGCACACCAAGTTCGTGCAGGCTTGATCCGGGAGGTGTGGGGCTTCGCGCCCTACATGGAGTTGCTCAGTGTCCCAGGACAGGCGCGCACTCAAGTACATCAAGAAGAGGGTGGGGCACGCACATCTGGGCCAAGAGAAAGTGGGAGGGGCTGAGCAACGTGCTGGCAGCCGTGAGGAAGGCAGCGGGCAAGAAGGATTGATGAACCCTCCCCCAATAAAAGATCGTTCCTACCAAAAAAAAAAGAAAAAGAAAAAGAAAAAGAAAAATGAGAAGAGAAGAGAAGAGAAGGTCCCACCGATATGCCACAGGCCAATCTAATAGTGGCAATTCTTCAACTCATGTTCCCTTTTCTTTCCTAGGAGTGTCAAGTTGACAACCAAGACCCGCCATCCCAGGCTCCATCAGTATTCCGGTCTGAACCCCCACCACAATAGCTCCTTAAGCTCAGTTTACAACATCCTCCAGTTTCTCTGGCTCAAATCCCCAAACTCTTCAACGTTCTTCTAAAAGCCGGTTCCAAAGCCCCAAGAAGCAGATAGCTACATTTGTGAGCATGGCTCTACCTCTCACGTACCGATTTTCTGTGTTATTTTTGTTTGTGTCTCTGTGACCAAAATACCTGAGAGAAACAACCTTAGAGAGAAACAGTTTATTTGGGCTCATGATTTCAGAGGGACTTCAGTCCATCACAGTAGGGATCCCTCGAGACACCGGGGATGGCTGGAGGAGAAAGCTAGGTTGGCATTAGGACCAGGCATCAACACAAAGAACTATCTCCCTACAGACCTAAAAGCCAGGTCTTACCTCCTAAAAGCCCCACAGCCTTCACACTAGCACCAAGTGATCTAGAACTCAAGACACAAACAAGCCTGGGGAGGGGCACACTTTTATTCAAATCATAACATTCATCTTGCAGGCTTGTGGCACAGACAACAGGGGGTTGTTTTCCCTTGCACCTAGGAAAGAAAATTCAAGGGGAAAGGGGGGAAAAGGGAGGGAGAGAGGAAGGGAAAGAGGAAAGAGGAGGGGAGGAACGGAGAGAGGAGAGGACGAAAGGGAAGGAGGAAGAAGAAAGGGAGGGAGAAGGGATAAGAGGGCGAGAGGAAGGCAGGCAGGAAGAAGGAGTTGGTTTGTGAAGCTTTTTTTAGGAGCTTATTTCAAATTGCCTATTTATACGTAATTTGAAATACATGTATATATTCTGAAGGGATAAGCAGATGTTGGTTTGGCAACTTTGCCGTTTTAAAACCTTAGTCCTGTATGGATTTCTCTTTAAAGATATAAACATATAACTAGTACATAGTATTCATATTCTGTAACCCTGGCACCCAAGAGGTAAAGGAGTCCAAGGCTAGCCTGGGCTACAAGACTGTCTCCAGAGCTAAAAATAAAAACAGACATGCGCATGAACTTGGATCTAATTCAGAATGCATTGGCCAGAAAATTAAAATAAAGGTAGAACTTTTTTTTTTCTGAACACAAAGAAAATATTTAGAATAATAAAATTATACTTAGAACGGACAAAAAAACAGACAAAAAGAGCTCAACTCTTACAAATTCAAATTTGAAACACATTACTACTTTAGGATTTCATTCTTATTGAAGTTGGTAAATTATTTTTAAAAACATGACTAATTACCATTCTCTTTGGCAGTGACTTTCTTGCTGGGTTAAAATACAAGTTTGGGGTCATTAAGATGTCTGCAGCAGAGCAGCCAACTCCTGAGAGTTGGCTCTTCCCACACTGGCTCCTAGGAGGATAGGAGTAAACATGAGGTTAGCTAACAAAGCAACCATTGTCCAAACTCCTTCCCCAACACTGAGTGAGACAGAGAAACACAGCCCCTGCTTCTTCCTACTGAGGCTGCTGGGAGAAGCTCAGGGCTTAGCCCTTGTCAGGCACGAGGCTCTACTCCTGGAACTCCATAGATTTTCTTACCCTACTGCATCTGGCTGGTACTATTTTAAAATTCTGTACTACCCCTCACAGCACTGAAACGAGTCAGAATTTTGTTTCTGAAAAAATGTTTAGATGAGATTGTTGTAGAGGCTGGAACGGCGGTCAAGGCCCTGGCCTCTGGCTAGGACCCTCTTGCTGGGATATCCCATGGTGAAAGGCAGCCCATGGTGGAGGTAAGGGCAGCAGAAAAACTCATTGTTTCATAAAAAATTTATTGTCACAATAACAGCATGGAGCTATTCAAAAAGGAGAGTCCTAGTGACCCAAATGTGCCCATTAGATGCCATCTCGGGACATCACCGCTCTGGGAGTAGAGTTTCTGCCAGTGAACTTCAGGGTCACAGTTCAAACCAGCACACACACTGAGACTTTCTGCATCTGCACAAGTCTCTCTTTGCTAGCTTGCACAGAAGCACCGTGGCTCTCCATGAGAGGAAAAAGAAAGGGGGAAGAAAATAAATATTTAAGATGATGCAAAAGCAAGACTAGGTGTTGCATGCCTTTAGTGCCAAGTACCTGGGAGGCAGAGGCAGGCAGATCTCAGAGTTCAAGGCCAGCTTGGTCTACACAGAAAGACCTTCTCTCAAAAATGCAAGTGACTGATATTCATTTGCATAAAAGGAAAAAACTGCATACAGTAGATTGTCTTTGTTTTCTCCCCCACCAACCAGAATTGTAGTGCAGCACTTTGGATTCAAGCAACACAATTTGTCATCAATCTTCAGGTCCCCTCACCAGTCTGTGGGGGGAGGGGACAGAAGAGGTGGGAGGGGGGCTGTGGGGGAGAAGTTGACTTCCATACCTTCTGAAGAACTTGAAGGGACCCTGAAAACAAACAAGTAAGAAAGCCACAGAGATGATCGCAAGCATTTGTATTGATTGATACATATTGATACAAATCGATACACTTGATACATATTGATAAGGGGACAGCATAGATGTCAAGTGTGGGCTCCTTGGAGCCTCTGCCTCCTGGGACTCTGCATGGTCCTCAGTCTACGCCTGTGTGATCTACACAATGCCCCCTAGGTAAAATAAAATATGGGGAAATGGTCATGCAGGATGCTTCCAGCTTTTAATAATATTCACAATAGAAAAAAATTGAAACAACCAGCATACAGTAGTCTCACCGTATCTGAACAAGGTTATTTCCAGGATCTCACAGATACCAAAGTCTAAAGATGCTTGAACCCCTTTCTATAAAGCCAGTGTAGCGTTCATATGGAATCTATGGGGTATTGTCTCACGCTCTTTAAATCACCTCTAGGCTGTTTGTCATACTTAACTGTGGTGATTTGAATAGGAATGGTCCCCATAGATTCAAGTGTTTGAACACTTGGCCATAGGGAGCTGCACTATTAGGAGGTGTGGCCTTCCCAACAAAGCGGAATCGAGGGGAGGGGAGGTAGGAGTGGGTCAGGTGGAGGGGCATATACTTGGAGGCAGGAGTGGGAGGAGGGGTTGGGGTTTTTTTTGGGGAGGGGGGAAACCAAGAAAGGTTTTACTATTTGAAATGTAATGAAGATTATATTCAATAAATTAAAAAAAATTAATAAAAGAGATGTGGCCTTGTTGGAGGAAGCATGTGGGGACTGACCTTGAGGTCTTACATTTCAAGCTATGCCCAGTGTTACACACAGACTCCTGCTGCCTGCGCATCAATATATAGAATGCTCAACTCCAGCACCGTGTCTGCCTGGACACTTCCATGTTCCTGCCATGGTGGTAATGGGCTGAACCTCTCTGACCTGTAAGTCAGTCCCAGTGAAATGTTGTCCTTATAAGAGTTGTCTTGGTCATGGTGTCTCTTCACAGCAGTGGAAAACCTAAGACATTGATATAATGTAAATGGTATTAAATAAGCTCAACTGTTTAAGGAAAAATGACAAAAATGTACAGGTACAGCACAGAAGATCTTTTTTCAAATATTCTGGATTCATGGCGTCTTGAATCTGAGGATGTAGATGGTTAACTCTGTATAAAAATTAAGAAATAATTCAAATGTGTCTCAGCACCCCGATAAAATATAGGATGTTTGACACGGTGGTGACAGAGGCTCTGGAGAGTGGGGAAATGTGAGCATCTTACGCCTTGATCCGTGGTGGTCAGTGTGGAAACACAGGGAAGTAGAAAGGCGAAAGCCGGCATACCACACCATGTCCCGTGTGCCTTTTGTCACCGTTACAGGTTACAACCAGCACAAAGTAGGATTAGCTCCTACATCTGCTCCTGAAGCAGCAATGTGCCGCCTCACACCGTCTACATTGTTTATTTTCTTTTTTAATTAATTAATTTATTTTAATTTATTTACATTTCAAGTGTTATCCCCTTAGCCAGTTTCCCCCTCTCTTATCCCCCCTCCCTCTGCTTCTATGAGGTGTTCTTCTCCCCACCCACCCATTCCCACCTCCTCACCCTCGATTCCCCTATACTAGGTCCTTCATAGGACCAAGGACCTCTGCTCCCATTGATGCCCCCTGACATGGCCGTCCTCTGCTACATATGCAGCCAGAGCCATGTGTACTCCTTGGTTGGTGGCTTAGTCCCTGGGAGTTCTGGGGAGGGTCTGGCTGGTTGTTAATGCTGTCCTTCCTATAGGGTTGCAAACCCCTTAAACTGTGTGGTTCCAGGAGTCACAGAAGGGCACTCAGCCAGCAAGGAGTCCCCTCCCCTCAGTCACAGAACTGCTCATCCTAGGATCGCTCTAGACTGTAGTGACTAAGTGGGGTGGGCGCATCCTGACTGTGGGCGGCTCCATCCCACAGGCTGGGAGACCAGATGAGGTACAAGAGGGGAAAGAACAAAAGGCTAGACTTGTTCTCTCTCTCCCCACTCTCTGTCTCCCTCCTCCCCCTCCCTTTTCCTCCTCCCCCTCCCTCTCCCTTTTCCTCCTTCCCCTCCCTCTCCCTTTTCCTCCTCCCCCTCCCTCTCCCCTTTCCTCCTCCCCCTCCCTCTCCCCTTTCCTCCTCCCCCTCCCTCTCCCCTTTCCTCCTCCCCCTCCCTCTCCCCTTTCCTCCTCCCCCTCCCTCTCCCTTTCCCTCCTCCCCCTCCCTTTCCCTCCTCCCCCTCCCTCTCCCTTTCCCTCCTCCCCCTCCCTTTCCCTCTTCCCCCTCCCTCTTCCTCCTCCCCCTCCCTCTTCCTCCCCCCTCCCTCTCCCCTTTCCTCCTCCCCCCTTTCCCCCTCCCCCTCCCTGCTTCCTGGCCTGCATGATGTAAACTTCTCAACTGAGCCACACCCCCTCAGCCATGATGGCTTGAAACTGCTAAAGCTAAGAACAAGATAAATCTTTGTTGTTCTCTCAGGTTCTGTGTCACATCAAGGCAGTAGGCACTCAGCCGCTGGACCTTTCATCCTGTGACAATGACAGATAGTGAGCAGACGTCACCTGTCAGAATCACCACGTCCAGACCTGCAGGATGAGTGCATTTCAGGAAGAAACTTGAGAAAGAGCTCCGAGGAGACCCACTGCCCGTCTGACAAGCGCCTCGCCCAGGCCTTTATGTATCTATAACAGCTGACGCAACCCCTGGATGCTTTCCTGTGAAATGGAGTGAGTATAAAAACAGGCAGAAAAGGCTTCCGTTCCACTATGGGAAAAAACATGGGGGGTCATGGCCTTTGGATCCCTGAAATGAGATGCTTCTGGGTGGTGGTAGTGGTGATGATGGTGATGATGGTCGTAATGATGATGATGATGGTGCTGGTGAAGATGATGGTGCTGGTGGTGGTGGTGATGATGATGGTGGTGGTGAAGATGATGGTGGTGGTGGTGAAGATGATGGTGCTGGTGGTAGTGGTGGTGATGATGGTGATGATGATGGTGCTGGTGGTGATGATGATGGTGCTGGTGGTGATGATGATGGTGGTGATGATGATGGTGATGACGATGGTGGTGGTGAAGATGATGGTGCTGGTGGTGATGATGGTGGTGCTGGTGGTGATGATGATGGTGGTGGTAGTGCTGGTGGTGATGGAGGAGAGGGAGAGGTAACAGTGGTAGTGCTGGTGGTAATGTGTATGTGTACACGGTATGCATGTCATTTCTGTGCAGCTGTATACCCACACGGAGGCACAGGAGGACTCCAAGGTTATCACTATATAACTCTCCACACGATTCCTTTGAGACAAGGTCTCTCACTGAACCTAGAGCTAGGCTAGCTGCCAGCAAGACCCAGCGACCCTCCGTCTCTGCCTCCACTGCCCCAGGGTTACAGGCACTTGTGCATACATGCCTGGGTTTTAACAGGGATGCTGAGGGTTGGAACTCCGGTTCTCACATTTGCCCCCACAAGCACCCTTACCAACTGGTCCGTGGCCCCAGGCTCCTGTGGTTTTAATCATCTACAAAGTAGTTAGGTTTCTAGCCATTCCTGGACTTGGGACCAGGAAGCGAAATATAAACCCAGAGAAGGAGTAAAGACAGACCCATCCGGAGGGAATTAATAGGCCACAGGATTTTCCCTGAGCAATTTTGAATTCGTGTTTACAGCAAAGCCAGCCGGAGAGGCAGTCGTCCGACTCGCAGCTACATTGGTCTGGCTGACAAATTCCTCCCTGTGGTAGGTTGTTCCCAGTGTTCAGAGCAGACTTTGCTGCGGGCACGTTCTAGGGTCTTGGGCTGAAGGAAGTAATCGGAGCCTCCCTCCTACAAACATTAGCCACAGATCACCGAGCTTGCACGGGGGGCTGGTCTGGGTGCCTCTCGTAAGCTTTCCATGTTCCCCAATTTTCCCAAACTCCAAGTCAAGATTGCTGTGTTCCTCTCGGCTTTCTCCGACATATGGATTTTGGAAATGTAACAAAAAGAAAGTCTGTGGAGACGTTTTTTTTTTAAACTGGGGCCCATCAAGAGCCAGAGGAAATGGAAGATGGCGGCGTGTTCTGCTGTTTAGCACGGCTGCGTTACTGTGCCCAAAGGCGGCTTTGGCGCTCACAGTATTTAGCTCATAACCCTGGCCATGTTCTATAGGCCCACAGACCTGACTTGTCGACTTGGCAGAAACAACCTGCTCTGCTCTCCCCTCCCCCTTCCCCTCCCCCTCTTTCTCAATACAGTGCATTGTCCAAAGATAATTTGTCTCATTATTCTTCTGTTGTTTTCTCATCTGGGTGAGTAGTCTGGTGGGTGGGTTGGTTAGTTGGTTGGTTTTAAGTGCAAACCCTAGTACCCCAGACAGTCACTCACTGAGTAACAGAGGCTGACCTTTGAACTCCTATCTTCCCTGACCTCCACCTCTCAGAGGCCAGGATTAAACACCTGCACCATTATATGGAGCCCCAGTTAGGGTTTGGCTTGGTTTTGGTTTGTTTGCTAACAACCAGAGTTAACTACCTCTCCGTCCGCAGCTTTCAAATGTGTCCTCCTACCTACAAGGTAAGTAATACATCCCAATTCCTCTTCTCTATATTAATAAACTGTCAGCCGGGCAGTGGTGGCGCACGCCTTTAATCCCAGCACTTGGGAGGCAGAGGCAGGTGGATTTCTGAGTTTGAAGCCAGCCTGGTCTACAGAGTGAGTTCCAGGACAGCCAGGGCTACACAGAGAAACCCTGTCTCAAAAGACCTAATTATTAATAATAATAATAATAACAACAACAATAAGCTGTCATATTATTGGGCTCCTGGGAAGACATACTTGGCTGTCCTCCCTAGATCTCAACCATGTGGTGCCCAATAGCAATAGCATCTCCCACCTGGAGTTCACTGTACTCCAGATGCTGTTGTGGTTGTTTTGCTCTCTGACATAAGCATTGTTTTAATAAGCATTGTTTTAACACATCACAGATGCGAAAACTAAACTATAGAAAAGCTAAATAGCTCACCTGATACCATCCAGCTGAGGCCCCAACAGAGCTACCGTGGTCTTCCTCAGAGCGCAACCTCAGGAATAAAATCTGATGTCTTTTCCATGTTTATTTCTTTTAAGATTTATTTATTTATTTTATGCTTATGAACACACTGTTGCTGTCTTCATGCACCCCAGAAGAGGGCATCAGATCCCATTACAAATGGTTGTGAGCCACCATGTGGTTGCTGGGATTTGAACTCAGGGACATCTGGATGAGCAGTCAGTGCTCTTAACTGCTGAGCCATCTCTCCAGCCTCCTCTTTATTGTTTGTTTGTTTATCCAATTCCTGTTTATAGTTTTTCCAAAAAAGGGGAGAAAAAAAAACATAGCTCTATCCCAAATGATCATGAACACCCTCGAAGTGGGAGTAGCCACCGATTGAGGAGAGTGGATTAGTTGTAATTCTGCTCTTCCAAGAGGGTGGGTCATTTACATATAAGGAAACGACTTAGACACATCTGCAGACCGCTGGGCCTACTGTAATCTAGATCTGTAGTCCATGTGTCTCAAAAAGAGAAGAAATGAATTTCATTTATTTATTCATTTATTATACAAGCATTATCTCACACATGCTAATGAAAAGGAAGAAGAACCATCTCCATTCAACTGGCATTTAGGAAATGCCAGGGGTGGGTCTTGGAGGAGTTAGGAGGAGGAGACAGGTAAGATCAAAATTCACGGTATACATGTATGAAGTTCTCAAAGAATTAATAAAAATGTCGTATTTTTTTTAAAGTAGGAGAGCACTTGACTTGTCACCTATGAGACTAGTAAAAATGCAATGTGAAATTATCAAGAATAAGAAAGAGGTTAACTACCTCTCCCTCTGCAGCTTTCAAATGTTTCCTCCTACCTGCAAGGTAAGTAATACATCCTCTTCTCTATATTAATAAACTGTCAGCTGGGCAGGGCTTATCATAAATATAAAGGCTGTGTGCGTCTTATCCAGGAACTGAATGATCAAAGGCAGGGTAGAAGCCCCTGGTTGAGATTAGATATTTTCTATAACCAATGACTTCAAGGAAATAGCATTTTCTAGACACAACAGGGTTGATGTACATATGATAGGAATTCACAGGCACCGTTAATATCACAGCACATGTCCCGACCCGCGGGACCTAGTAATTCAGGGAACCAAGGGGAAACCAAGCCTGAGAGAACGGGTGGGAAAGAAAGAAGAGCGAGGCCAAGCAAACGGGGTTCTGTGCCAAGGCCTCTTTAATGAAACATAAAACACCTGGTTATGAACCCTCGCTAAGAGGAAGTAGGGAGGGGCTGAGGAGGATACTAGAAGCACAGAAGGAGGAAAGGTCATCTGGGATGGATGCTGGCTGTGGCTCCAGGCATCTGCAGCTTTCCTGGAATGCTGGTTCCGCCCAGACCACCCCAGGTGTTCGGCCAGGTAAAGAACCGGTTGATCGGCCTTGTGTGAAGAAGGGGGGGAGGGTGGGGGAGGAGTGGTTCAGCTGTAAACCTAAAGGTCAGTGAACTTTCAAGGTGAGGGCTGTTGAAACTCTGGTTTTCTAGGGTTTGGTCTCTGACGAGCCCATGCAAGGCCTGCACAGCTTCAGACCACATGGGGTCCCAGCACCGAGAGGCAGACATGGATGCAAAATCCCCTCAACAAGAATCTATTTGCAATGATGCCTTCTAGGGGAAATAAATCAGTGTTCTCCAATGGCGTATTATAGAGCTGGCCTCGTGCTTGGAAGCAGTTGGCCAACTGCTACTTTCAAGGACTGCCGCATATTCTCAGGACCATCATCAGTTTTAGGGGCCCCTCCATGGGGTGGATCCCACCTATCCCATCACAAGCACTCCACCCATGTCAAGAACAGGAAAGTGGCCACCTGCAGCCCCTTGGGAGGCTCACTCTCAGATTGCTTAGCCTATTATACCCACCAAGGAGCATGCAGACACTCCTATGGCCAAGAGGCAGAGCCTCCCATACCACCTAGGGACAGGTAGCCACTGTGTAAACACTCCGTCCTCACAAGGATCAGCTTTACTTATGTTTCCTTGCCCACACAACTATTTCCCCCTAAAGCACATTTGATTTCCTTAGCTGGTCGCTGTTTGGTTGCCAATTGTATTGTAGTATTTTCTCTATATATATATTGGCATCTTGTAAACTGTGATTTTAAATATACATAAATCTAATTGGCTAACTAAAAAATGTTTTGTTCAATAGAGTCTGACTATATTCTTTTCCCTTTCTACTCCTAGATCTCCCCCAACCCAACCTCATGTTCTTTTTTTCTTGCCCTTAAAAAGCACTTCAAAGCCAGGCGGTGGTGGCACATGCCTCTAATCCCAGCACTTGGGAGGCAGAGGCAGGCAGATTTCTGAGCTTGAGGCCAGCCTGGTCTACAGAGTGAGTTCCAGGACAGCTAGGACTACACAGAGAAACCCTGTCTCGAAAAACAAAAGCAAAAACAAAAGAACACATCCTACAGAGAAACCATTTCTTCAAAAAAACAAAACAGAAAAAAAAACCCAAACAAAAAAAAAGCACTTAAAAATCAATCAGTCACACATGCTTAACACACACACACACACACATACACCAAACATACACTCACGCACACACACACATGCACCACACACATATATGCCAAATACACACACACACATACACACACACATACACACACACATATACACACACACACACACACACACACACACACACATGAAAACAACCATCTAATCAACCAACCAACCAAAAAACTATGGCATTTTGTGTTGACCGACTGCTTCCAAGCACGAGGCCAGCTCTATAACATGCCATTGGAGAACACCGATTTTTTTCCCCTAGAAGGCATCATTGCAAATAGATTCTTGTTGAAGGGATTTTGCATCCATGTCTGCCTCTCGGTGCTGGGACCCCATGTGGTCTGAAGCTGTGCAGGCCTTGCATGGGCTTGTCGGAGACCAAACCCTAGAAAACCAGAGTTTCAACAGCCCTCACCTTGAAAGTTCACTGACCTTTAGGTTTACAGCTGAACACCCCCTCCCCCCCCCTTCTTCACACAAGGCTGATCAACCAGTTCTTTACCTGGCCAAACACCTAGGATGGTCTGGGCGGAACCAGCATTCCTGGAAAGCTGCAGATGCCTCGAGCCACAGCCAGCATCCGTCCTGGATGACCTTTCCTCCTTCTGTGATGCTAAGGCTTACTTATCTTCCCACAAAGAACTCACCCATGTAAGGTAAATTACGTTGCAAAGACACATTAGCTTCTGGTTTGCTGGAGAAAATCTAAAGGTGGATGTTTGAAGTTTCTCTCGGCTGACAGGAAACAAGGGAAAGAAAGCTCAAGTTAGGTCCGGGCTGAAGAGTCCTTCTCAGGCTGTCAAACCTCGGAATGGATGGGAAGAGTTAGGTACAGAGGAGGAGAAAGAAAAGAGGGGGACAGAGGTAGAAATTATAGTCAGTAGCCCTCAGGTCCGACCTTTAATAGAGAGGAAAGCAAAATAAATGATTCAATGGTCAAGTGGGTGCCTTAATAACAGTCTAGTACAAGAAACCATTAAATTCAAAGTATACATTGTATCTAAATTGCTTGAAATTGGGGAAAACATTTAAACAAGCAATGAGAGGGTCTCTCACAGGGTGAGAGTCCTGGGCTGGAGGACACAGGATGATGGGATCTAACTACTGCTGACCATTGCTGGGAGTTGGACTACAGACTGTAAGTCACTTACATTCCTGCACAAACATCATGACCATGAAGCAAGTTTGGGAGGAAAGGGTTTATTTAGCTTACAGTTCTGCGTTGCTGTTCATCACAAAAGGAAGTCAGGACTGGAACTCAAGCAGGTCAGGAAGCAGGAGCTGATGCAGAGGCCATGGAGGGATGTTCCTTACTGGCTTGCTTCCCCCTGGCTTGCTCAGCTTGCTCTCTTATAGAACCCAAGACTACCAGCCTACGGATGGCACCACCCACAAGGGGATCTCCCCCATTGATCACTAATTGAGAAAATGCCCCACAGCTGGATCTCATGGAGGCACTTCCCCAACTGAAGCTCCTTTCTCTGTGATAACTCCAGCATGTGTCAAGTTGACACACAAAGCCAGCCAGTACAGTCACCAACAAATTCCCTTACTATGTAGAGACCACCCATAAATTCTGTGACTCTAGAGAACCCTGACTAATACAGGCGCCCTGCATGAGTGGGAAACAGCCTTGCTGTGTGTTGATGGTGAAACCTGTTGGAAAGTGGGCTACACAAACCAAGGAAACTGTGACCCTTCTCCTGGTTGCATGCAAGAACTGGATGGTGAGCGCCTGTTGCAGAAGACATTACATGCAGTGGCTTTAGAGCAGAGAGGAGAAGTCGGGTTTAGGTTGCTCTGGAAGCTCCCCCTTCGGGCTGGCTTTCATGGTGTTGGAAGGTGCCATGGGAGAGAAACTGTCACGACTCATCCCGTCCAACTACAGACTCTAACATCCTATGTAAGGTGTGCACACTGGGTACAATAGTGGCAACTGCTGATATCTGGCTTATGATGGGGGCAACCAATTGATTTCTTGTTGAATTTAACAACCATTTCACAAGTGAAAATTTCTTCTTCTTTTTTTATTTTTTTTTATTTTTATTTTTATTTTATTTTGTTTTTTTTTTTGTTTGTTTGTTTGTTTTTTTTTCTAGACAGGGTTTAGCCCTGGCTCTCCTGGAACTTACTCTGTAGACCAGGCTGGCCTCGAACTCAGAAATCCACCTGCCTCTGCCTCCTAAGTGCTGGGATTAAAGGTGTGTGCCACCACCACTCGGCTCACAAGCAAAAATTCCTGTCACTATACGCCAGGGCAAAAGCCTGTGGTTGGAGGCTGTGATGGCTATTTCTGGTTGTCACCTTGACTATATCTGGAATGAACTACAATCCAGAATTGGAGGGCTCACCTGTGATCCAGACCTTGAGGCTGGAAGACACAAGTTTCTGACCTAAATCTTGGCATGGAGATCTTGAGGCATAGTGGCCATGAAAATCTCAGGCCCAGACAAGGTAATACACATCCCAGGAGACTGAGGCAAGGAGATCTCTGAGTTCAAGGTCAGCCTGAATAAAGCAAGTCCCAGGTCCAGAAGTGGTGGTACATGGGTATATGCCTTGCATAGGCTGAAGACCTACATAAGGATATAGGAAGAAGGAAGATTCACTCTTCCTCACCTGCTTGCACTGACTTGCCAGCACATCTGTTGGAACCTACTTCTACAGAAGACCAGCTGACACAACTAGCCTTGTGGGACTGAGCAACTACCACATCCTTGGACTTCCCATCCACAGCTGCCCACTGTTGGGTTAGCTGGACTACAGACTATAAGTCATCACAATAAATTCCCTCAATATAGAGAGACATTCCGTAAGCTCTGTGACTCTAGAGAACCCTGACTAATACAGAGGCTCATGGGCCAAATGGGATGACCACTGATACTGTTTTGTTAAACGGATGATAGGCCTGTCTAATTGTCTTCTAAATATTTATTTACACCCCCTTAGACTTCTGCTGCTAGCAGAAATCTTCTTTTTGTAGTGGTTTGTATGCTTCAGAGACTCCTCGAGGCCTTAAGAAGAAACAACTGTTGCTATGAAATGCTGACTCAGTGCTTTAGCCATAGATGGAATAATCAGGTAATACTGCCTCCTTAAGGATCAGAGAACATTGGTTAAGAGGAAGCCAAAAGAATATAAGAATGGAGGAAGGGGTGGAGTGCTATGTAACTATCTCCTCCTGCAGGGAGGAGGGAGGCTCGTAGGCTCAGGAAATAAGTGAAACATGCAAGGCCCAGGAAGTAAATGAAATCTACAAGGCCAGGAGTTCCCAGAAGTTGTAAGATTCACAAGATCCCTCCACCCCTGGGTTATATAAGAGTTATAATTACTGACTGGGATCGGCTGAGATGCCTAAAAGTGCAGGGTGGTCCAGGTATACAGTTTTAATAAATGGCCATCCATGCAGAAGGGGAGGGGGAGGGTGCTATACATGACGTCACCCATGCTGGGTAGGCTATTCCATGATGCAGCTGCCTTTGAGCAATCCGTGCTCTGGCCAGTCACTGCTCATTGATACCCTTATAAGTAACGCTAATAAACTCACTGGTTCACTAAGTAGACTTGAGTGGAATCATTCCCGTGGCCTGTTTTCCGCACCCTATCTGGAGTAAATAGAAATTTGTCAACCTCTCTCCAGAGAAGATCAATCAGTGGTGGAGGGGAAGAGGAAAAGGATGTTAAGAAATAAGAATCATACAATCCTTGGTGAATTTTGAACAACTACAGTCAAGATCAAGTTGACCCCAGCTAGTAAAACTGAAAATAGCTTCTCTCACAACTCAGCAATTTTATTACCAAGCCAAGGAAGGGTACACAGTCAGGCCCACAGCTTCAAAACATAAATAAATTAATGATGGCCAGAGAGTTTACCCATCTAGGCTGTCCTCACAGTTCCAAATCACAAGACGCATCTTCCCAGCACTCTGAGAAAGGAACCGCGGCCATGCAGGGCTACACAGGACCAAATAGAAACAAAAAGACTCACTTCTCATGATCCTGAGGGCAGTCATCACACCCCTGCATTCTCCCTCTAGATAGCACAGGCCCGTGGGTTCCTCCCACTCCCTGGCCCGCTGTGAGCACACTGGTTTCACTCCACATTTGTGGCAGCAGCCATTGTGATGTGCCTCTCTGTCACACAGTACAGAACACACTGAACCTAACACAAGATGCTTATCAGAGCCGGAGCCCAAAGTCTAATTGGATGAAATATACAGGAGATAGCTTTGTCCTGGCCAGCAGAACTAAACACCATTCCCCCCAAGAAAGTAAACAACCCGATGTTTTGTTTGTTGAAGGCATCCAAAGACAGATTGGTCATTGTGTGGCATCAAGCACACAGGCCTTGTGGGAGACCATGACGCTAACCTACCTCATCACGGTGAAAAGTGGCCTTGTGTCCCTAGGAGGCTGGGCCAGCATAGTGTCTTGTATATGTGTGTTAGAACAAAGTTGATCACCATGCAAAGAGGAAACGTATAGCTCTGGCCTCACCCACACCATGCTGTGATCCAGAGCCACCAAACCCGGGCATCAGTCCATGCCAAGGAGATGGGTCTCCGTGGCATCCATCATGTTATGATTTACAACACAGAATTACAGCTGTCCGTCTGCGCCTACCTTAGCAAGACGCTTAAGTATTCTGGTTGGGGCAGTCCATAGCGACTATTTTTATAGGACTAAGAGTATATAGATAAACATGCAAATATGTTCATGGTTAATCCGTTTCCATAGACAAAATCAATGCTTATGGAAAAATAAATAATAAATAAGGAGCTGGGCGTGGCAATGCACACCTGACATCCCAGCAGCTGGAGAGCAGAGGCAGGCACTCGCTCGAGTCCAAACGAAATGTAGAAGCTACCTTCAAATCACTGAAAAGAAGCCCAGTTACCATCAAACCACATGCCAGAGGTATAAGGTTAGCTACACAGTTGGGGCACCCAAAAGTGCTTTTTTTTTTTTTTAAAACAGTCAACTAAAAGTTCATAGTTACAAACAAGGACAGCCACACGCGGGTCGCACAGGATTGCTCTCATGTATACAAGGTACTTTCTGCACTGGGTGAGCCAAATCTCCACTCTCCAGCAACTGAAGGGCTCTCCAGCACATTTCTGATTGACTGCAGGACTCTCTGTGAGTTAGATCCCTGCTGGGGCCAGCCTGTCCTTAGTACAAAGTTTTGCTGTATGTTCTTACCAGGAGCTGTGGTTATCACCAAGAGGTCATGGGTAGAGAATATAAAACCAAGTTTCATATTTGATTTCCATCCTGTAATTGACCTATAATACAGCTCTGTTCTTTGCTGATGTCGGGATTAAATTTTATGAATACAATTTAACGTTGCTAATGAAATGTTGGGGGATGGTTTTGTACACTGTGTATTTTCCGGCGCTTATCTTGATGCCCAGACATCTACTTCGCAGTCCGGATGGTGACATATGACATGGTCTAGCATCTCATATCTCAATGTTATGCAAAAGTTGTTTTCCATCATCTCTGATTGGTTACTAAAGAGCTAATCAGCCAATTAGCTGAGCAGAAGAGAAAAGGGCACGATCCCCTAAACTGCATTTGGTCAGAGGGTTTTAGTATAACGGGAAGAAAACCAGAACAGAAATCTAAACTTTTAAATGAGAGTGGATTCAGGTGGTTTGGGTGCCTGCTTACTATTTAAAGCCGGTAAGATGATGTCATCTGTATGTGTGCGCGTGTTGGTCACGTGACTAGCTGGCGCTACATCATTGGTAGGCTCAGCACAGGTGGACTTACTAGAAGAAACTCTTTTCAGCTCAGCGGGGAAAGAATGCCTTGCATATCATAGTGTATTCCGAACCCAGGCAAGTGCTTGAAAAGCACACTACCTGGAAGAGAAGCACGTGGCTGCCTGAGGAAAAGCAGGAGGAGAGGGTACAGAGAGGAGTGGGCAGCCGCTCGCTGGGCGGGCGTTAGTTACGCTGGTGGAGCTAGTCTGTTTATCTCTCCTAGCTTTGTCTGTGTTGTCTGCTTTTCAACTTCATCTTACAGCTACATGACATGAAAGCTCACATGGGCTCATGGCTTTATACATTCCTATTAGAGAGGATAAACATGAGGTTTAAAAGCTTAACCCCGGGGGCTGGAGAGATGGCTCAGTGGTTAAGAGCACTGACTGCTCTTCCAGAGGTCCCGAGTTCAAATCCCAGCAACTACATGGTGGCTCACAACCATCTGTAATGGGATCTGGTGCCCTCTTCTGATGTATCTGAAGAGACTGACAATGTACTCACATTAAATAAATAAATCTTAAAACAAAACAACAACAACAACAACAAAAGCCTTTAATCCAGCACTTGGAAGGCAGAGGCAGGTGGATTTCTGAGTTCAAGGCCAGTCTGGTCTACAGAGTGAGTTCTACAGAGTGAGTTCCAGGACAGCCAGGGCTACACAGAGAGCCCCTGTCTCAAAAAAAAAAAAAAAAAAAAAGAAAAAATGAAAAACAAACAAACAAAAGACATGCTGCAAAACAAACACCTGCAAAATCCAGAGTGACGAATATAATTTCACTATGAATAATAATAAGCCCCCCAACTCTCTGTTCACCAATATGTATGAAAGCGTACAAACAATAATCATGAGACAGCTAAGCAGTTAAAGGTTCTTGCTACCCAGCCGGAAGTCCTGTATTCGATCTCTGGGACACGCAAGGAGAGGACTGAGTTCCGGAAGTTATCGTCTAGCCTCCGCGCATGCTCACACACAACATATACAAAATAAATAAAAATATATTTAATGTTAACTTTAAGGAGAGACATGATAGCTAAACAAGGTGCTTCTGGTGTGGGTCATTTAGCTTTATACAAGGTACCTAAGGATTTCATGGAGTACCATCAATAATAATTAACATCTCATTTCAGCGTCTGTGTGGTATCTCTGTAGGGAAACATCCTTGCTTGCTAAAAAATACGTGAAGTATTTGGTGGCTGTGAGACATCACTCCAGCAACTTAGTCCCAAGTGATGATGGGAAAATTGTGGGTCTTGTACCATAATTGTAATTTTTATGTAAATTTAAGAGTGCTTCAACACAAAAACTAATTTAATAATTTAGTACATTTTTAATGATCAGTGCTCAATGAAAAAAAAAAACCTAAGAAGTCTCGAGTAATGTGTATTTTCGAAAGGCCTCTTCCAACAAATACTGGGTTTCTAAATAAATGCTGGGCCAAGGCTATATCACAAAAAATGTAGAAAGCCTGCCCCCTGCTGGTCATGTCGTAAATATGTTTCGGTCTAAGGGAAAAAAAGGACAACTTTAGGGTTTCCATGGGCAAGGGGATATAGAGGGTCTCAACTAGGGGTGGCACACTCCTGTAAATCCAGCCCCTGGGAGCGGAGGCAAGAGGAAAGGGAGTTCCTGGACGATATGAGACCCTGACTAAAGCAAAGGGCTGCGGGTGCTTAGCCAGCCACCTGTGGACAATCTGTGTCGGTTGTTGTAAAATAAGAGAACCAGGTACTGACCCAAAAGTAAACTCTGAGACTCCAAGCAGAGGGTGTGGCCCTCTTAGATTTTTCAGATGAGCCCCAGAGCATATTCCTCATCAGCATGTTCAAGCAAGGGGGTGCATTTGGAAGCCACGAGAAAGTCAAACAATTTCCCGTTCCTCAGCAAACCCAGCAGAACATTTCTCCAAACCCCGTGGAGAAAAATAAACTCCTTTCCACTGAGCAGGTAAGACTCCATGCCAAGGTGAGGCTGGGTCTAGCCTGATACACTGTGTGGGGTTCAGCTGGCCGACTTCACACAGCAGCCCTGGGCACCGGCTCACTGTATCCCAAGAATTAGGTGAATATTTAACCACTTAGCTTTTTTAAAGTTCTAATGACTATTTCTATTGAATTAAGCAAGTTGCCACTGATCATATGTTTTACTCTGTCCAAATTAATTAAAAGAAAACCAATCAGACAGCTGCTACAGTAGCAAATTGGAAGAAACCAAAATAGTTTCGATAGATGGCAGATAATAAACTGGTACAAAGATCTGGGCAACAGACTATCATTAAGTGCTAAAAAGAAACAAACCATCAAAGGGGTCAGCATGGTGGGTAAAGACATCTGTTAACAAGCCTGACAACCTGAGTTCAATTCCCAGGACTCTCATGGTAGACAGAGACCAACGTGGCTTCTAACCTACACACACGCACACGCACACGCACCACACACACACACACATGGACGCACACGCGTGAAAGAAAGAGAAAGAAAAAAGAAAGAGAAAGAGAGAGAGAGAGAGAAAGAAAGAAAGAAAGAAAGAAAGAAAGAAAGAAAGAAAGAAAGAAGAGAGATGGTTCAGCCGTTAAAGGCTATGCTCACAACCATAAAATATAAGAGTTCGGTTCCCAGCACCCATGGCTGTCTCTCCAGCCACCTTTTTTGCCGGGCAGTGGTGGCGCACGCCTGTAATCCCAGCACTTGGGAGGCAGAGGCAGGTGGAGGCCAGCCTGGACTACAGAGTGATTTCCAGGACAGCCAGGGCTATACAGAGAAACCCTATCTTGAAAAAAAACAAATCCAAAAAACGAAAGAAAGAAAGAAAGAGAGAGAGAGAGAGAGAGAGAGAGAGAGAGAAAGAAAGAAAGAAAGAAAGAAAGAAAGGGAGGGAGAAAGAAGAAGAAAAGGAGAAAGAGACAGAGAGATAAAGAGGAAAGGAAAAAGGAAGAAAGATAGCAAGACATTGAGAAACTTTAAATTTATTCTGGAGAGAGAGATGCATGGCAGAGTTAGAGGGAGTAACAATTCTATTTTCTTTCTAAGATTCCTTAGAGAGAGGGGAGACTGTAGGTGTATATTTTTCATAGCTCACTTTAATAAGGGTTCAACCTCCCCTGTAGCTCACTACCCACCAGAGTTAATGGAAACGAAAAGTTATTAGGATACAGGGGAAGCGGACCTGTTCAGAAATAGTTCTTTGGAGGTCTTCCGAGCTTTGTTGTTCTCAGTCCAGTTCACTAGCAAACAACAAACATAAACCAGCAACTGCAGTCCAGTCCACTCTGCAGACACCACACATGAATCAGCAAGAGTAGTTCAATCCAGGAGAAACCGTGAGGCTCATCAAATGGCAGTAGTTCTCTACAGAGGTGACAAGAACCCAGAGGAACTTCACAAGTTCTTTGGCGAGTTTCTCTCTAACAAGTGAAGATCAGCAACACAATGTAAGGTGAACCAATACATGCAGGTTGTCAGTGAAGACTAGCGAGGTGGAGCAAGGCAAACCAATGCTCAAGCTCCCACCGCCTGTGGGGTTAGCTTTATATTCCTTCTAAACATCACACATCCTTTCACACGTCTGCTATAGCAAGACATCCTTTCTTAAGATTTATTTATGTATGTGAGTACACTGTAGCTGTCGTTAGACACACCAGAAGAGGGCATCAGATCTCATTAAGGATGGTTGTGAGCCACCACGTAGTTGCTGGGATTTGAACTCATGACCTTCAGAAGAGCAATCAGTGTTCTTAACTGCTGAGCCATCTCACCAGCCTGAGAAAGTCTTTAGGGGGCTAAAGGAGAGTCATGGGAGTATAAAAGCAATCAGTCTGATATAACCTGTGACCTCAAACAAGAGGAAGAGGGCTGGAGAGGTGGCTCAGCAGTTACAAGCACTTGCTGCTCTCGTAGAGGACCTGGGTTCAGTTGTCAGAACCCACACAAAGGCCCACGACTGTATGTCACTCCAGTTCTAGGGGATCTGATGCCCCGTCTGGCTTCTGCGGGCTCCTGCATACATGTGGTACAAATAAACATGTACAGGTGAAGTACCCATACACACAAAATATTTTTAAATAATGTTTAAAGGGCTGTCCCTTTCCCCCTTTCATTCATCTGCTCTCCTCTCCCTCATGCTCTCTCCCTCCCTCTCCCCTCCTCTCTTCTCTCCTCCCCCTCCCATCTCCTTTCTTTCTCTCCCCTCTCCTCTACACACACACACACACACACACACACACACACACAGCAGGGACAGGAGCAAGAACACAGCCTTCCACAGTAACCACTTTTGCTGTCTAGCTTCTTAGTAGCTTTGATGTGTTCATTTCTGTGCCTCAGGGATTCTCACACGTAGGTTAAACATAGTGAAGCACACCATTTGTTTGAATATGCAGCCTACTTTTTATGCTCAGAACGAAAGGCACCCAAGTGAGAAAGAACTCGTGTGTTAGGGAGACAGGACTAAACTGTGTTTATGTTCGGAAACCCCTCAATGCTCTGGCACCAGATTCTGCTGGGTAACCAGTTGCTTGTTCTATGACTGATAACTCTCCCAGACAGCGATCTGGGCCTTCAGGGAGCATGCAAGTGGGCACAAACGTGGAATTGTCACATTGCAAATGAAGAGATTACAGGTACAGACAGCATGTATGCAAAGTAAAATTTCTACATGCTGATTTTGAATTTGAATGTATTCATGTTCTTTTCCTTTCACAAAGCTAAGAAACCTTATTTTTTTGAGAAGCATCACAATAGAAGTTTCATTACTATAAGCAGGCAGCATGTCATGAAAATAAAAATAGGTCATGCCAACCGTATATATATGTATATATATGGTTATATATATAAACATATATATATATAAACACACACACATATGTACATACATATATATATATTGGTTTTTCAAGACAGAGTTTCTCAGAAACTCAGAAATCCGCCTGCCTCTGCCTCCCAAGTGCTGGGATTAAAGGCGTGCACCACCATTGCCCCGCTAAGTTTTTATTCTTGATACTGGTCTTGATTCACAGACACACAGACACACACAACCTTCCTGTCGTATATATTATAGACTACGTCACAGCAGATGTCCTGGTCCTCTGGCTCACAGTCTTTCTACTCCGTCCTCCCAGAGCCTCAGTGTAGGGCCTGTGCAGTAAACGTGTTCATTGGGAGCCAGCAAACCATTGATAAGTTGATCTCTGCATTACCAGTTGTGGCTTTCCATCTGCTGCACAAAGAAGCTTCTTTGATGAGGGGTGGAAGCTGTGCTTACCATTCGATGTAAGGATAAGGATTTACTCACTGGGTTAGGGAACTGCAGTAGTGGGTTCTCATCCAGACTCCGGGGCCTCACCGGCCATAGGTAGTTGGCTAATTTTACATTACCAAGTGTGAAATCTCCATAGAGCAGGCCTCAAGTCCAATTAGGTGACTGTTGGCTACCCCAGAATGTAAGTGCTACTACCGCATTGTTTGGAATATCTTGCCATGCTGGTCATTGTGGCCCATTGGTGTTACAGCAAGAAAGACCACTGGATGTTTTCCATTGGCAGCTCATTATATAGGGAAAGTGGTACCAAGCAAGCTCCTCTTTCCCAATGATCAGAGTAAAGGGAACTATCAGAACTTTATGAAAATATGTGATAAAAAGTTTTGTTTTGTTTTTTGCGAGATGTGATATTCCTGCTTTTTTGTTGTTGTTGTTGTTTGGTTTTTTTCCCAAGACAGGGTTTCTCTGTTTAGCCTTGGCTGTCCTGGAATTCACTCTGTAGACTAGGCTGGCCTCAAACTCAGAAATCAGCTTGCCTCTGCCTCCCAAGTGCTGGGATTAAAGGTGTGCGCCACCACTGCCCAACTATTTCCTGCTTTTAATCTCAGCAACCAAAAACAGAGGAAGAAGCAGATCTGTGAGTTCAAGGCCAGTCTGGTCTACAGTGAGTTTCAAGCTGATCAGAGCTACATAGTAAGACCCTTTCTCTTTTTTTAAAAAAGATTTGAGTACACTGTAGCTGTCTTCAGACACATCAGAAGAGGGCATCAGATCCCATTACAGATGGTTGTAAGCCACCATGTGGTTGCTGGGAATTGAACTACTCAGGACCCTCTGGAAGAGCAGTCATGCTCTTAACCACTGAGCCATCTCTCCAATCCGAGACCCTTTCTAAAAAGAAAACTTTTTCCCCCAGCGTCAAAGCAGCATTATGTTTGGTTCCTGTTTTAAGATGTCATGAGAACCTTATAATTCACATATAAAATATTATGTGAAGCTTGATTTATATTAAAAAGTAAATATTTGTTCTTCGTCCTTGGCCTTGTTTCTTGGCTCTCAAAATCCCTGGGATCTCTGGCAATGAGTGTCTTATCCCTAAACTTCAGCAAATGAGTGTGTGGACTGTCTTTTCTGATAAACAATTGCCAGACTGTGAGAAGTGGCTCTTGCAGATGATATGACTGAAGGCATGTGACCCTATCTATAGGATAGGGTCCCCTATAGGATAGGGGCTGCATACCAAAAACTAAGGCAAGATTAGTGCTGGGACTTTGAACCCTCTGCCCTCATCTTCCAGCGAAGGAAAAAGGCAGAAGGGCCCAATGATTACCAGTGACCAATGAGGGGTTATGTCTATCAATAAAGTCTCTGAAAAGCAATTTAGGTGTGCTTCAAGACAGGTGAACGTGGGGGAACTCCTCTGAATGCCCTCCCCTGTGCATCTCCAGCTGGCTATCCATCTGTGCCCTTTCTGAGACCTTTAGACTGGGTAATTACGCGTCAATCATCCCCAAGGAGACAGTCAAACTGGGAACACCAATGTGTGTCACTTCTCTCACCAATGTGATCAAACACCTGACAAGAAAACAACTGAAGAGGCATTTGCCTCGTGGTTGAAGGGATGTTCCCTCGTATCATGCAGTGGAGGAAGAGAACAGTTGCCAGGTGACAGAGCTGGTGGCTGATTCCTCACCTGTCTTCACCGAGCAGGATGCCGCCTCAGCTGGTTTTCTCCTCTTCCTCCTTTTATTGCATCTGGGTTCCAACATTTAAGGCAACTCTTATCTCTCAGTTTATGTTTTCTGAACATATCCTCACGGGAAATCTCTCTAATGTTCTAGGCACATCATAATCCAATCAAGTGGACACTCCACATTACCATTACACCCAATATACAGATAGCTGCTCTAAAATACACACACGACCTGGGACCACAGAGCATCCACAGTGACCACTGTCTGGGAGACAGTTATCAGTTATAGAACAAGCAACTGGTTACCCTGGGACATCTGGTGCCGAAGTGTTGCATTTAGCCCTATATCTCTAATACATATTCTATAATTAGACCTGCTAATAAAGAATTTATATGACTTCTGGATTTTAAAAGTAAAATTTCAAAAAAAAAAGTACCTATTTTTTACTAATCCCCTTCAGAAAGCAACAGAAACAACAGCATGATAGGAGTGTTAATGTTCTGACACATATGCATCATGAAGACCTCTTGATAGTTGACAATATTTTTTTATTAACAATCAAAAAAATCACTCTGCACTTACAATAGGAAAATAAATGCTTCTTTGATCAATAATTAAATGAAAACTACCCAGAACTTTAAAGGCCTCTCAGCAGGTGGCAGATATGATGTTCAGAAGATAGGTGTTAGCTTGCTGGGATCAGTAGGATAGCGTTTTGCTGTGACTCATTTTTAAAATATACCTAACAGCTTTCCTAACAGTAGTTTGACATCACAACAGGGGAAAAAAAAAAAACAGCAATTATACCTAGTTTTAGATATGACCTACACGATACACCTAAGTTCTAATTATATGGCTTTATAAAGGTGCTCAGCAGAAATTTGGATCTCACTTTAGCCCGAGAATTTCAGATGCAATAAGGCAATTTCTGAACTCCAAAGTTTAATTAATGCACAATAGTTCAAGCAGCAGATTCTACCTCAAAGGAAATATTTATTTTGCTTCTTTGTTTCCCTCCAGTGTTAGTCATGCTAATGTCTGTTAAGTTTAGCCACGACTGGAACACATGCTGCTGATCTAGCTACACACACACACACACACACACACTCCTTCCCAGATGAACAATACGTGTTTCACATAGCTCTTTCAGAAGAAATGCCAATTTACTTGCCTCTATTTTGAAAAAGACAAAGTGAAATCATCTAAGCCTCTTTTTCTACTGGATTTTAGTTTGTAAATCCTCTTGGTCTCTTAAAGTCTATACATCGAGGGGACTTATCGGACACAGTGTGACCCCTCGGTGCTCACCAACAGAAACCCACAGCACAAGCAGAGCCTCATGGAAACTTCAACATTGAATTGTTTTTTTAATCTGAAAGCTTAGTTGGAATCAAAGATAAAGTCAGTAGTCTCCGCACATCTGTAAGCTCAAGATAAACTCTGACCTCAAGACTTGTTTTAAAGTCCATCAAAGACCTTTCTAAAAGGTCGAGTTCACAGCCTGGTAAACACAGCTAAGTGAAAGCCCGGCAGGACTCCTGTGCTCAGTCACATCCCTGTTCCGCACATTGGCTACTACCCACTTACAAACCCTTCTTCAGCATGACACTCAAAACACCTGACTAGCTTCTACACCAAATGTCAAAAAGTGCTTTGAATTTAAATTTTGTTTTTTTTTTTAACTTTAGTCTTCAATAATAAAACTGCTAAGTCATTCCATTTTTCCATTAAAAAAAAAAAGAAAAGAAAAATATACTTGAGGGGAGGATTAGAAAATAAACTTGGGACATACTACAAAATAAGTTTAAGGAAAAACTCAATGTTTAAAACAAACAATTCCAGGGGCTGGAAAGAAGGCTCAGTGGGTATATGCTTACTGCCCTTGTAGATTGTCCCAGTCCAAGTCCCAGCTCGTGGCCACCTGTAACTTCTCCAGCTCCAAGAGACCCAGACCCAACAAGTTCTGCTGTCGTCCATGGGCACCAAGAACAGAACATACACAGACACGCATAATTAAAAAGAAATTAAGCCTTAAAAAAAATACTCCATTAAGAAGTAATTTGCGCCGGGTGGTGGTGGCACAGGCCTGTAATCCCAGCACTTTGGAAGCAGAGGCAGGCAGATTTCTGAGTGAAGCCTGCCTGGTCTACAGAGTGAGTTCCAGGACAGCCAGGGCTACACAGAGAAACCCTGTCTTGAAAAAAGCCAAAAAAAAAAAAAAAAAAAAAAAAAAAAAAATTAAAAAAAGGAAGTAATTTGCATTCATGGGGATGCTGGCCACAGCCTTTTTGGTAACAAACAACAATCAAACACAAACTATTCATAATATCCAACTGATAAAACATTACATAGTCACTAAAGAAGACAAGGAAGATGGTGAGATGAAATGTGAAAATGCAAATTCACAAAGGGCCCCCGTTGGCACTTCCACAGGGCACAGCTCCACAGACAACGCTGCACAGAAACACTATGTCACCTTGTCAGGGAAAGAGCAGCCTTCTACTGAATAACAATACAAAGGCCCTCTGTGACTGTAAGTTCTTGAAATTGCAGAAAAAATGAAAAATCTGTGTCTCTGAAAACTAATGTTCTGAAGACACCCTCTTGACTTCGCTCAGAAACCCACTAGCTGCTACTGAGAAAGGCACCACCAGAGCCAGGGGCCGGTTGTCCTGGGATACAGTTAATGGGGCTGCATGGCTTCCCAGAATGCCCTGTGGCCTGGTGCCCGTAGATGACGTCATGGGACAGGCCCCACCCACTCTGTCCATCTTGAGCATGTTCACACAGCACACAGTTGGTTTGTAAGGACAAGCTTAGTTGTTGTTGCATCTCTGCCTATAGGAAACCCAGAGGCACCATTACACTCCTCTCATAATACCAAGCTATGGGTCTGTTGACTTGTTTTCAGTACTGAGGCAGAGCCCAGGGCCTTGCATATGACAGGCAAGGCTCAACCACTCAACTCCATCCCTAGCCTTGAGTTACAGAGTTCAAGTGAAAAAATGGTGTTTCTGTGAAACTGTGACCATAAACAAAGACCACTACGTGATAGCCACTAAGTAGAGGATTACTTACAAAAAATAGCAATTTTTAATAGAAAAGAGAGCTATTCGGTTCTCTATTTCATTATTCAACAGCTGGGGGGTGGAGGGCACAAGTCAATTTTTTTTCTAACTGCAATAGAACAGGATTACAGACGCTCCCACGGGTCCCCCAAAATAGAGATGGAATATTTTTGATAGTCTTATAAGGATAGTTATAGCATCCAAGCAATTCAATGAAAATGTTCAATCAAGAGCAATTCACACAGAGTATATGCACTGTTCTCAAACAGTTGCCTAATAATAAATTTAATTAAAGTAAGAAATTATCATAACACTATGCTCATAACATATGTGGATAGACATCAATGAAGACGGCAGCACCTCAGTCAGGGTGCTGCAGTGCTCTACACTACTACAAAACGGCCAAGGGCCTGGCACACGCGCCGGGGCCTGGCACACGCGCCGCGCCGTGGCTGCAGGCTTTACTTCTTGCTTGCTGTGTATCTCTCAGCAACATTCTCCCAGTTGATTACATTCCAGATAGCTTTCAGATAGTCGGGCCTGACATTTTTATACTGAAGGTAGTACGCGTGTTCCCACACGTCAATCCCCAGCAGCGGAATAAGGCCTGTCAGAAAGAGGGAAAAATTACTCTTAAACACAGCATCACTCACTTGCTTCTTCAATGATAGAAAAAGTGCATATCCCTGCAAGTTTTTATTTTGGAGGAAAATATACTAAATAATATGAAAGAGCCCCGAAAGGTCAAATTAAACGATAGAACCTTAACCCCTGCTGCTAAAATAGCAACAGCAGCGCCTAGTGTTGAAGTCCAGCCTTCCGCCCAGCCTCAGTCAGGTGCCAGAGGGGAGGAGGCTGAGGACCAAGGGTGCTTTCAGTTTTCGGGAAAGAACATCAGTGAGTCACTAAAGAGAACAGCTTAACGAGAAGCTGCACAGAACCAAAGAAAAGTGAACACTACCTTCGGAAATTAAATGGTATAAATGATGAACTTAGTTCCATGTGTTAAAAAAAAAAAATGTAGGCCGGGCGGTGGTGGCGCACACCTTTAATCCCAGCACTTGGGTGGCAGAGGCAGGTGGATTTCTGAGTTCCAGGCCAGCCTGGTCTGAGTGAATTCCAGGACAGCCAGGACTACACAGTGAAACCTTGTCTTGACAAAACAAAAAAAAAAAAAACAAAAAACAAAAAAAAAGTTAGTCCTCAAGTCAGGTATGAAAGCGTAAGCCTATGTCCCTAACACATGGCGGCTTGGGCAGAAGGATATGAATAGGCCAGACCACCCTGAGTCACAAAGCAGGACTCCGTCTCAAACACACTTCTCAAGCCTTCCTATGCAAACATCCCAAGCACTCTATCTAGGTCAGCTGTGAGGAACATAACTCAGCACTAATAAAGCAGCACTATTTAGTGTGACTTTTCATTCCAGTGTGCTTTCTGTGTGTGGAGAGAAAGGACTGTGGAAACCTCTCGGTGGGGTACCTGAGAGGCAGGCCTGACTGAGGATCCCACTGTATGCAAGTTCACCGTGGCTTTAAAAGATTCGGGGGCATCTCGCCTCCCCAGATCTGAGTATACATAAAGAATGTGTGGCACAGTGGAGGTGAGAAGAGGGGTGGGAGCTATTGTTTGAGGTGTCACAGCAGTGATGGACTCCACGGCCAACCGCTACACACCGTGGCTCTCCAGTTCCCTCAAGTCTTAGGTGACATAAAGGACAACCAGTTCAATCAGACCCAGGGAACAAGAAGGCATTTGCTGAGCTGAGTGTCACACACTGAAGCCGTGTGGGAAGCAGGACTGAGGGCCGGAGTTCTGGTCCCAGTTAAAGCCCAGCACTCACGAGGAAAGCCTGCGGTCCGGGCCGCCCTCAGCACGCCCTCAGCACGTACTTCTAACTTCCCTTATTGCTTATCTAAGAATCCGAGGTTCTTATTGTAGGGCATACAGTAAAACTGATATTAATTTTATATAGAATGAAGCAGAATTTATTATCAAAACAGTGTTACTAAAGGAGTCTACAGAAATCACACATGCTTATTTTACAGACTCTCAGTTTTTATTATAAAGACTCCTGATACAATTTACTAACATTTGCTCAAATTATCAAACATTCACACGTCTAAACTCTAATTTACCTTATTTCTAGCTTAACCCTTTCTAGGAAGCCATCTCTCTGAAATGGAAAGATTAAGAGTTGGAAAGCTCGCTCACCTGTAGTTCCTTGCAGTGGGTCCTGATTGGAGCAGGCAGCGATCTGTAAGCGACCTTGCTCCTTATTGAAGCCAAGCCAGCCCCAGCCTGAACCTTGGACTCCCACAGACACAGCGGTCAGTTTCTCCTTAAACTTCTCAAAAGACCCAAAGTCACGCTTGATAGCCTCCAGCAACTCTCCTGAGGGAAGAAAACAAAGCC
The DNA here is from genome assembly GCF_947179515.1 of Apodemus sylvaticus. Classification (NCBI taxonomy): domain Eukaryota; kingdom Metazoa; phylum Chordata; class Mammalia; order Rodentia; family Muridae; genus Apodemus; species Apodemus sylvaticus. The sequence goes on from NC_067494.1 coordinate 41,219,715, forward strand.
AGAAAAGGCTTCAAAAGCTACAATAGAATGTTAGGTTCACAACACTAAAATATTCTTGTCAAAGGACCAACTCGTCCACACCTGTGAGGAGATGCCAACTTCCCACCACAAGAACACTGGGCTGAGGTTGATTAGTGAGTGCAGTCAGGG